>NC_064639.1:982803770-983108370 GCF_023864345.2 Schistocerca serialis cubense | reverse complement strand
CTAGTATTGTATTATCGCGAAATCGGAGAGATAGTGTCACAGACATGATAAGTGAATTGGAGTGGCAATCATTAAAACAAAGGCGTTTTTCGTTGCGACGGGATCTTCTCATGAAATTTCAATCACCAGTTTTCTCCTCCGATTGCGAAAACATTCTGTTGGCACCCACCTACATGGGAGAATTGATCATCACGATAAAATAAGAGAAATCAGAGGTCGCACAGAAAAATTTAAGTGCTCGTTTTTACCGCGTGCCGTTCGCGAGTGGAATGGTAGAGGGACAGCTTGAAGGTAGTTCATTTAACCCTCTGCCAGGTACTTTATTGTGAATAGCAGAGTAATCACGTACATGTATATGGGGAGGATTTCCGTGACTATTTGCACCTAAACAAAACAGTACGAACAAATAAGCAACATTGTATTTTCCTTCTGCGAAAGAACGCATTTATGAAACCCTAGGACACTTGAAAGTGCAATTATGTCTAATGAACCAAATTTTTATTTTGTGCAGTATTCATGGCGCTACGGTTCTTAGCTACAAGCAGCATAACACGCTGGTACTCAAGGACGAAAATAACTTCCGTAAGATGAAACAATGCCACGTAAAAAAGCTCGACCAATCCTAGACCACTCATAGAAAGAACTGCTACAGTACAAAACATAAAGTAACTTAAAGAAATACGCGTTGAGACGAACAGATATGACACTTTTAATCAAAGACAATAATGAAATTACAATGAAATGAATACCCTTCTCTGCATACAGGCGTTGATATAAGCCAACGGGGACAGTTGAAAATGTGTACCCGACCGGGACTCGAATCCGGGATCTCCTGCTTACATAACAGACGCTCTAGCCATCTTTTTTTCCATTTTATTCGTTGTTGATCGCTGCGTTTGGTCGTTGCGGACGTCACATGACATCCGTTCAAGTTCGTTGTTGATCTTTTCACTCACTTTCTTTTTTTTTTTTTTTTTTTTTTTTTTTTTTTTTTTTTTTACAGAGGCCAACCAACTCTCTGACCGAACATGCTGAGCTACCGTGCCGGCATCCATCTGAGACCCCGAGAACACAGAGAATAGTTCGACTGCCGGGACTTATCTCTGGCACGCCTCCCGTGAGACCCGCATTCGCAAGTTATTGTCCCGCACTATATTCATAATGCCCCTGCCCATCATACTCATTACTCGCGGCTTTACTGCCGATTCCCGTAAGAGTTCGGGCACTGTTTGTCCATCCGCACAGAAGAAGATGGTCAAATGGCCGGTGAGCCTTAACTATATATAAATGAAGTGGTATCTGTTCTTTCGGACATATAAAGACAATTATTACACTAAAGTCATAGCGATTTATGACAGTCCCTGGACATCAAAAAAGGCAGGACGTGGTTTTTAACACGGTGTGTGATCATCTCGGGCAGCAATGCACGCTCTGCAACGCGCTCCCATGATGGTCACATGCTAGGGAAGGAATTCTTGAGGCAGGGCGATCCACTGCTCCACCAGGGCCGTTGACCACTGCTGGATGGTTGGTGGTGCATGTGGATGCGCTGCAATACATCTCTCCGACGCCTCTTACACGTGCTCAATGGATTTCAGTCGGGGAAACGGACACGCCAATTCATTCGCTGAACATCTTCTCGTTCCAACAGCTCTTCCACATGCGCTGTTCGACGCGGTTGAGCATTACGACTCTTAAATAATAAATTCAGCGCCGAATGGACCCTAGGAAGGGCGCACATGTGGAAACAGTACAGTTCCACAAAACGTTCACCGGTGACTGTGCCGTGTTCAAAGATTTGGAGGTTAGTACGCCCATCAACAGTATGCCTCGCCATACATCACACGGACCACCAAAACGATCATATTCGGCAATGAAATCAGGACCGAATGCAACCCTGAAATGACGCACTTGGGAACAGAGTATAGTTTCACAATAACGTTTGGTGTGTGTACCGTGTTCAAAGATTTGGATACCAGTACGACCATGCAGCGTTACGCCTCCTCATACGATATCGCATGGACTACCAAAACGTTAATGTTCGACAATGTTTCTGATTGCATTATGTATTTCCACCTGACGCCATAGGGTTGTACGTTCAGAATCACTACTCATTCTGGATCTGCTCTCATATGAGAAGACCACACAAACCCACTCCCCGTTGACCCAGCCCCTATGCTCTTGGCACCATCGCAAACGGTGTCATTGATGCGGAGGTGCCAACGGAACAAAACGCTCTGGCCATTGGGCAAAGACACGACCCCCCTGCAGTTGCTGTGCCATTGTGCAGCATGAGGTTACGTATCTTTCAGTCCTGTTAAATGTTGTTGCAATTGCACCCACCGTTTGACTAAGGTCACTTCTGGTCTCTTGCACAATGTAGGGGTCATCTGCTGCTGCATTTGATCGTCGTCGACCGCCTACTCTTCTTCGGGCAGCATGGGATTGATTCGGAACGCTCTCCATGCACGTGAAACAGTGCTGTGAGCAGTATCACACTCCTGGGCTACGCCCATCACACTTTGTCCGTCTTCCAGTTCTCCGATAATTCTTCCCCGTGTGAAGTCATCCAAATGTTGCCTCTGAGCCATGCTGTAATGGAGGATACCACAATAGTACAACGTAACTGCTTGCTGATTGACACGCACTGTCTTTTCCCATTCGTTCAACTGCCTCGTTTTCGGGTCCAGTCTCTTTTGAAGCTATAGCCACGCTGACCTCATGCCATGCTACGTCCAACTTTCGGTGCACCACTGGCAGACATCAGCACTTTCATTCACTTACATCGAGTGGTTAATATGTTACGATACTTTATCTACCTCGTCATTAAGTTTTGCAGAGCAGTGTATTAATAAATGATTTCGTAGGGTCAACGGTCTGGTGCAAGTCTTTCTCCTAGACGCCACTTCGACTACCCTAATAATCCTGTTAGGGTTCATGTGGTTCAGATGGCTCTAAGAACTATGGGACTAAACATCTAAGGTCATCAGTCCCCTAGACTTAGAACTACTTAAACCTAACTAACCTAAGTACATCACACACATCCATGCCCGAGGCAGGATTCGGACCTGCGACTGCAGCAGCAGCGCGGTCCCGGACTGAAGCGCCTAGAACCGCTCGGCCACAGTGGCCGGCTGTATCCTGTTAGGGAAGGGGGACCTCCAGTGTAATGTAGAACACGAGCCACTTGTTGTTCCAGGTGAATCAAATATGGTTCAAATGGCTCTGAGCACTATGGGACTTAACATCTGTGGTCATCAGTCCCCTAGAACTTAGAACTACTTAAACCTAACTAACCTAAGGACATCACACACATCCATGCCCGAGGCAGGATTCGAACCTGCGACCGTAGCAGTCACGCGGTTCCGGACTGAGCGCCTAGAACCGCTAGACCACCGCGGCCGGCCCTGGTGAATCCACAGCATTGAGACGTGAAGGCTAGGTTAAAGGTAGACTGACAAATTTCCGTGGTTCGGTCGAGATTCGATCCTGCGACCTCTCGGTTTTATAGTCACGCGCTTCACCAATAGACCACCATGGTAACATCACAAAAATAGCTTACTAAGACGTGGCATCTCCATAATGACAAGGGCCCTAACTCTATGTCATATCTTGGATCATTCGTTAGTACTGTACCGTCGTTGTCAGTTCATGCGGCCCGCCGACGGTACTTCAGTTTGTTTGATAAAACTCAATGGAACACGAGACGTTGTGATACAATTTAAATTTAAATATTATGACTACAACTTTCAGTGGAATCAGCTTCACGGTGTTACGGCTGGAGTCAGGGAAGGTAACTACTCAGCCTTGATAATTCAGTCTTCAATCATATTGGTCTTGTCATTCGCTGAAAATGTCTATCATATTACCGTCATATACTCACAATTACTTAATCATCAGAAGATATACCACAATCACAGTTCGGGCATAGGTAGGTTAATAAGGCTTGATTCTGCCCACATCTGGAATGGGCCCAGTTCTTACATTCTTGACATTGAAGCCATTCTTCCCTAGAACGTGAATTACAGTAAATGTCACTGAACACTAGACAATAATACTCTAAACTGTCCTCTTCACTCTCAGACCTTTCACAACTCGTTTGCAAAGCCTGTCGTTTAACAGACTTCCCCTTCCCTTTGCCTTTTCCTTTTCCATTTCCTTGTGTTGCTTTACCTTTCCATTTTCCTTTATTTTTTTCAGTTTTTCATCGTTGATGTTCACTTTCCTTTTCTTGCTTTGCTCTTCTGCTAAGGTCTGCTTTACTGGAGTATCAGTTAAAATAGCAGATTTTCTAAGACGTCTCTTGTTTGTTCCAATCCTTAGTGGTGGAAAAGGACGTACTGCATCTGGAAAGAAAGGGACTTGATCTCCGAGTTGTTCTTCTATGACACCAGAAGATGCGGGCAGATTAACAACCCCTGATGGCCCTGTCGCATCAACGATTTGTCTTGTATCTGTACTAATGTTTACAACTTCAGATACATTAGCGTCTATGCTAGTAACAACCTCTGGTACTGCTTCCGACGTATTGGTGATGATGTCATGTGAAATGCCTAAAGCCACATCTGATACGTTTACTAAAGCTAAAGGGCGATGTGTAACATACGATGATGGAGCATAGACGTTTTCTGTAAAAACGTTGGGTCATAAGGTCAAATGTCAGCTTTTCTGAAAGTGCTCATTACCTTTATGCACGAGGTAGCGCGTATCTAATAACTTCTGGGATCTCATATATCCACATTGTCTTGCCAGGCCTATTGCGTAGCCTATTGTCCTGAGCCTTTGCGCAATAGCTTTTGAAAGGTGCATTTACTTCAACATCCAATGGCTGTAGGTGGTGTGTACAGTGAGGTGGGAATGGAGTTCGCTTTTTCCACCACACTGATAACAATATGAGATTGGTGATTATCGAGCAACAACAAAATTGGATGTGCAGGTGATGGTTTAGTACGTTTGTCAAAATGATCCACATATTTCACGAGCTCCATAGCTGTCATCCATTCTGAACTGTTTCCTGCGCCGATAGGTTCCGGTGGTCCGACTTTTATAAACAAATCCTAATATTTAAACCTTGGGCAATTAAACATGGGAGGAACTGCATGACCTAATGCATTTACTGCCAGTTCCACTATAACAAATGTCCCTTGCTCAGCAGCTACTATGGTCCAACTTGCTTCATTCCCTTCTTGGCAATAATTTTCCTTGGCTTTAGCACTGTGGTTACGACTGTTTCATTTAAATTGTATATTCTTGAAGATGGAAATTTATATTTATGCAACACTGTGCTCAGCTTTTTAAAAAATTGGGTAACATTGTTTTGTTAAGTGATGTCGCCCTTTTGGCACTCGTTGACTTTGGTGTTCTTATTGGCAGGTGAGGATGTCTTTTTTAAAAAACCATTCAGCCAGTCTGGACCAGCTTTTATATTTTCGTGCCACGATGGTGGAATATTGCGAGCACTGAAATTCAGTGCACATTCGTACGCCAACTTTTTGACTTCTTCTGGCAGAAGACCAAAGAAAATTGAAGCACATTACAACCGATATTCTGCTAACTTATCTCCCTGTTCTTCAGTAAAGACCAATCTTGCTTTTTTGTAACCAGTCGCGGTATTTTCTACCCCAGATCTTAGCTTTTTGAAACATTTGTATAGAGTCATATGACAAATATCTAGTTCTTTGGCAACAGTTTTTATTTTCCCGCCATCCTTGAGAACTGAATCTGCTGCCTTTTTGCATCAACTCCTGTGACACAGAACATCGTGTTGTTTTTCGGGTATACGTCCTCATACTACAAAAGAAAAAAATAACGATGTTTATATTCCATTGGTGGTACAAATGAATTGGGGCAAGTTGTTCCGAGGTCACAACGTGCCCCCGAAAAACGGAACATCTAGCTCCAATCACACATGTTTAAATAAAAGCAAGAAATTGGTTACGTTACGAAACATAGGTAATTTACGCATTGTGTACCAAAACAGTAGATAAATCCTTACAATAAAACATTGAAACACTAAAGGCTACTCGTTAAGATTCGTGAGATAAAAAATGCCACCACTGGCCTGTTTACGATGGCTGCCGACGGTGCGCTGTGGCGTTTCATTTCACGATGTGTTTACTTCATATTCACATCTCTTTCCCTCGCGGAGTTATTTCAGTCGGAACAATTTACCTCGGTAACTTGTAGCCGAGCTCTCCCTTACGCAAGTCGCTGTTTTTGGAAATTCAACCCCTAAGGGAGTGAAATAGGGGGTGCAACGTTTTATGAAACTATTTCATTGCGAAAGCATTTTTAAAGCCAAATCTTTGAAAATTGATGTTTGGCTTCTCGGATAGAGATTAAAATATACGTGTTTGACTGTTTTTGGAAATTCAACCCCTAAGGGGTTGAAATAGGGTCAGACTGATTCACTGACTCATCATCGCCCAACTCAAACCACTAAGGATAGAAACTTGAAATTTGGAGAAGGTGTGGAACTTATACTGCAGGTATCGTTCAGGAAGGAGTTGTTCGAAATTTCGTTCATAAGGGGGTGAAATAGGGGATGAAAGCCTTTTTGAAACAATATCTCTATTAAGGGAACTTTGAAACTAGAAGTTCGAAACATGGTATTTGGTTTCCCGGCAAGAAAATAAAAAATTGGTAATCAAGCATTTTTGGAAATTCAACCACTAAGGGGGTAAAATATTGGGTAAAAGTTTTTTAGAAATAAATAATTACTAAAGAACTAGTAAAGAATTTTTATGGCTACATCTATGACAAATGATATTCGACTTCTCGGTTAGAAAAAAAAAGATACGTGTTTCTTTTTAATCAGCCACATAGATAATTCTGAAAACTGGTAACTGTGAATTTTTAATAGCTATAATAATACTTGTAAGATTTATAACGAAAAACGTGGAGCGTGTTCAATAAGTAACTGATGCATGAATAATTCACCTCGAATCTTATGTACTTAGGACAAATTATTTTATATTTTTAGTCGAATATAGAAAGATGTCATATTAAAAACTTATTTTTATTTAAATAATTATTTTATTACGAGAGTCACTCCAAAAGAAAAGCACACTATTTTTGTAAAAATACAGTTTTCATTCTGCATGTGTGAAAGTTTTGCAGTGTGTAGATACATCCTTCCCGCTTGTTTTAAAACTCAGTTCAACCTGTTCCCGTGAGTAGCGCCGTCACAGCATGTCTTCAAGATGGCTGCTACAGTGGGAAACATCCACAAGAGGTGGAAAAAGGTGTATGGGGATGCCGCTGTCGATAACAGTACAGTTAGTCGGTGGGCAAGCAGGTTACGTGATGAAAGCGGGCACGGCAATATTGAGGATTGTCCTCGCAGCGGCAGGCCTCGTACTGCACACACTCCAGACAACGTGCAGAGAGTTAACGAATTGGTAACTGCTGATAGACACATCACAGTGAACGAATTGTCACGCTACGTTGGAATAGGGGAAGGAAGTGTTTGCAGAATACTGAAAGTGTCGGCGTTCAAAAAGGTTTGTGCCAAGTGGGTTCCCAGGATGTTGACAGTGGCTCACAATGAAACAAGAAAAACGGTATGCAGCGAACTTTTGGAACAGTACGAAAATTGTGGAGATGAATTTTTTGGAAGAATTGTGACAGTTGATGAAACATGGCTTCATCATTTTCCACCAGAGACGAAGAGGCAAATTCACCCAAAAAAAAAAAAAAAAAAAATCAAAACCACACCTTCTGCTAGAAAAGTTATTGCTTCGGTGTTTTTCGATTCCGAAGGACTCTTGCTTGTGGACATCATGCCAAGTGGAATCACCACAAATTCTGATTCATATATGACAACACTGAAGAAACTTCAAACTCGACTGAGTCGTGTTCGACGACATCGGCAAAAGCAGGATGTTTTGCTGTTACCCGACAATGCACGGCCACATGTCAGTCAAAAAACCATGGAAGCGATCACAAAACTCGGATGGACAACAATAACACACCCGCCTTACAGGCCTGACCTGACTCCATGTGACTATCATCTCTTTAGGAAACTGAAAGACTCTCTTCGTGGAGCAAGGTTTGAAGATGATGACTCCCTTGTGCACTCTGCCAAACAGAGGCTCCAACAGGTTGGTTCAGAATTTTACCGTGCGGGTATACAGGCGCTGGTTCCAAGACGGCGCAAGACACTTGAGAGGGATGGAAATTATGTGGAGAAATGAAAATATTGTTCCTAAAGGATGTATCTACACACTGTAAAACTTTCAAACATGTTGTTGTTGTTGTAGTCTTCAGTCCAGAGACTGGTTTGATGCAGCTCTCCATGTTACCCTACCCTGTGCAAGCTTCTTCATCTCCCAGTACCTACTGCAACCCACATCCTTCTGAATCTGCTTGGTGTATTCATCTCTTGGTCTCCCTCTACGATTTTTACCCTCCACGCTGCCCTCCAATGATAAATTTGTGATCCCTTGATGCCTCAGAACATGTCCTACCAACTGGTCTCTTCTTCTAGTCAAGTTGTGCCACAAACTCCTCTTCTCCCCAATCCTATTCAGTACCTCCTCGTTAGTTATGTGATCTACCCATCTAATCTTCAGCATTCTTCTGTAGCACCACATTTCGAAAGCTTCTATTCTCTTCTTGTCCAAACTGGTTATCGTCCATGTTTCACTTCCATACATGGCTACACTCCATACGAATACTTTCAGAAACGACTTCCTGACACTTAAATCTATACTCGACGTTAACAAATTTCTATTCTTCAGAAACGCTTTCTTTGCCATTGCCAGTCTACATTTTATATCCTCTCTACTTCGACCATCATCAGTTATTTTGCTCCCCAAATAGCAAAACTCCTTTACTACTTTAAGTGTCTCATTTCCTAATCTAATTCCCTCAGCATCACCCGATTTGATTCGACTACATTCCATTATCCTCGTTTTGCTTTTCTTGATGTTCATCTTAGACTCTCCCTTTCAAGACACTGTCCATTCCGTTCAACTGCTCTTCCAAGTCCTTTGCTGTCTCTGACAGAATTGCAATGTCATCGGCGAACCTCAAAGTTTTTATTTCTTCTCCATGGATTTTAATACCTACTCCGAATTTTTCTTTTGTTTCCTTCACTGCTTGTTGAATATACAGATTGAATAACATCGGGGAGAGGCTACAACCCTGTCTCACTCCCTTCCCAACCACTGCTTCCCTTTCATGCCCCTCGACTCTTATAACTGCCATCTGGTTTCTGTACAAATTGTAAATAGCCTTTCGCTCCCTGTATTTTACCCTTGCCACCTTTAGAATTTGAAAGAGAGTATTCCAGTCAACATTGTCAAAACCTTTCTCTAAGTCTATAAATGCTAGAAACGTAGGTTTGCCTTTCCTTAATCTTTCTTCTGAGATAAGTCTTAAGGTCAGTATTGCCTCACGTGTTCCCATATTTCTACGGAATCCAAACTGATCTTCCCCGAGGTCGGCTTCTACCAGTTTTTCCATTCGTCTGTAAAGAATTCGTTTTAGTATTTTGCAGCTATGACTTATGAAACTGATAGTTCGGTAATTTTCACATCTGTCAACACCTACTTTCTTCGGGATTGGAATTATTATACTCTTTTTGAAGTCTGACGGTATTTCGCCTGTCTCATATATCTTGCTCACCAGATGGTAGAGTTTTGTCAGGACTGGCTCTCCCAAGGCCGTCAGTAGTTCTAATGGAATGTTGTCTACGCCCGGTGCCTCGTTTCGAGTCAGGTCTTTCAGTGCTCTGTCAAACTCTTCACACAGTATCATATCTCCCATTTCATCTTCATCTACATCCTCTTCTATTTCCATAATATTGTCGTCAAGTACATCGCCCTTGTATAGATCCCCTATATACTCCTTCCACCTTTCTGCTTTCCCTTCTTTGGTTAGAACTGGGTTTCCATCTGAGCTCTTGATATTCATACAAGTGGTTCTCTTTTCTCCAAAGGTTCCTTTAACATGTAGAATAAAATATTGATTTTAAAAAAATAGCGTTCATTTCTTTTGGAGTGACTCGCGTATTTAACTAACATTAAATTATTTCAAAAGTTCGTAAAAGTTTAGCAACAGAAGAACGGTTAGTACAATACACTAGGCCTGAAAATTCACATTGACTATCAAAACTGAAAATCGGTTAAATGAAGCGGTTTATACACATTTCTCATTCACAGCTGCTGAAAAAAAAAGACATGCATGTTGTACTGGAACGGTTCTTCAGTCAGTCGAGACAGTGGGAGTGCGCTCCTTCAGAGAGAGGTGAATTGCAGGAGCGTCTTGCCCGCGCAGTTTCGACCCACGGGTGCAGCAATTTGCGAGTGCGGGGGCGCTGCTCATCCCGCCTCCCTCCAATCAGCAGCCATTGTCCCCGCCCTGCTGACATCAGGTGTGACCGCTCTGTTCTTTGTACTAACAGTAGCGCCCGGCAGTCTTCCCATATTCAATTCCGTGCCATTGTCTACGTATCTGAAATACAGGACTATTCGAAGTGAGTACAGCGAATACAAAAGGCTGCAACTATTTAATGTATAATAATAATTACAGAGAACGTTACAGAACGTTTTTATATAATTTATAGATAATTCCCTTTGGTCACACAAGCTACAGCTCAGCGGTAATCCATTCCACGCCATACAATCTGAATCATGTGCAGAGTCACCGCAAGTGTCTTTCACATAACTTCATAAAACGAAATCCATGAATGTCAGGTCGGGATACATAAGATGGGCAAGAGCGCAACAGAACGTCGTCATATGCAGTATGATCGATTCAGCGGTTTGGAACATGTTAATTTAGAAATGGGTGAATCTCCACACCTCAACGTGGGGGGTGCCTCATCTTGCCGAAAAATATAATCCCTATCAAGATGTGACATCCGCCATTGCTCAAGCATGTCCAGATAAATGTTGAAACAACTAGCTTAGTGAAGAAAAAATGACCACACCATTCTTGTGCTGACATTGCACTGAACATATTAACTTTCAGTGAGTTACACTGATGTTGAGTTTACTCATGAAGGATTTTCTGTACCAGTATTCGAATGTTGTGCCGGTTAACCTTGCCACTTATTTGGAAGGTTGCCTCATCGCTAGAAATGAGACGTGCAATAAATGTTTCTTTCTCCATAGCCCACAGTACCGTACCATAATACGTACATTTAACGTAGTCTTGCTGTAAACTTTGAATTACGTACGGTTTCATTTTCAGCTCGATTTGCGATCGTTGTTTGTGGCATTTGAAGCCACCTATTGCATTAAAATGTCGATTTTCGTGGAAAGATAAACGAAAGAATAATTATTTCCACGTTTAGCGCTGATACGTGCAGCCGGCCGGAACTTCTTCCTTTGCACAAACGTCCTATTTTTTCGAACAGCCGATGCCATCTTCCAATGTTTATGGCATTTGGAGGTGCTTGCTCGTATCGCCAACGAAATCTTCTCTGCACTGTCGTGACAGAACGAAAATTGTTTTATTCTTACATTAAGAATGCTTTCTGTAGGGGATCAACCATTTTCTCTTATGACACGGAACTTTCCGCTTACATTATCACCGTGCACGCGCTGGCTTCAGATTCACTGAACTTGCACATCAATCGAAATTCTGAACTTTCTTTAAATTCTATATCATTCTTCTCTGGGTATCGCTACGTATTAAATAGTTGTAATTGTTTGGAATCACTATATACACACATCAAAAAAAGTTTTGCATCACCCTGATTCCCAGAACTCCTGAAGACAGACGTTGGCAGTGGATATTGTGTCACAGACACAGTCCCTTTGACTGTTCAGAGATTTCACTAAACCTGCCCAAAGATGTAATTCCAGTCATTCCACCAGGAAGGAGGTACACGGTTCGTGTTGTCTGTAGTTCAACCACGCCTAGACGGTCAATACCGCGGTTCGATCGCGTCCGCAATGTTACTTTCTGCCAGCAAGGGCTCTCAACAAGGGAAGTGTGCTGGCGTCTCGGAGTGAACCAAAGCGATGTTGCTCGGGTATGGAGGAGATACAGAGAGACAGGAACTGTTCGATGACATGGCTCGCTGAAGACGCCCAAGGGCTACTATTGCAGTGGATGACCGCTACCTACGGATTATGGCTCGGAGGAACCCTGACAGCAACGCCACCATGTTGAATAATGCTTTTCGTACAGTCACAGGGCGTCGTGTTACGACTCTGTGCGCAATAGGCTGCACGGTGGGCAACTTCACTCCCGAAGTCCATGGCGAGGCCCATCTTTGCCACCACGACACCATGCAGCGCGGTACACATGGGCCCAACAACATGCCGAATGGACCGCTCAGAACTGGCATCACGTTCTCTTCACCGATGAGTGTCGCATATGCCTTCAACCAGACAATGGTCGGAGACATGTTTGGAGGCAACCCGATCCGGCTGAACGCCTTAGACACACTGTCTAGGGAGTGCAGCAAGGTGGAGGTTCCCTGCTGTTTTGGGGTGGCATTATGTGGGGTCGACGTACGCCGCTGGTAGTCATGGAAGGTGAATTCCATCCTCCGACCGATAGTGCAACCATATCGGCAGCATATTAGTGATGCATTCGTCTTCATGGACGACAATTTGCGCCCCCATCGCGTACATCTTGTGAAAGACTTCCTTCAGCATAACGACATCACCCGAATAGAGTGGCCAGCATGTTTTCCAGAAATAAACTCTATTGAACATGCCTGGGACAAATTGAAAAGGGTGTTTATGGGCGACGTGACCCACCAACCACTATGAGGGATCTACGCCGAATCGCTGTTGAGGAGTGGGACAATCTGGACTAACAGTGCCTTGATGAACTTGCGGATAGTATGCCACGACGAATACAGGCATGCATTAATGCAAGAGGACGTGCTGATGGGTATTAGAGGTACCGGTGTGTACAGCAATCTCGACCACCACCTCTGAAGGTCTCGCTGTATGATGGTACAACATGCAATGTATGGTTTTCATGAGCAATAAAAATGGCGGAAATGATATTTATGTTGATCTCTATTCCAGTTTTCCAATTTTGTGTACATTCTAAATTGCCCTACAGTATAAGAAAGTAGTCTCCGTTTCACAGATTTTTTTTTTATTCAACCACGGTTTGTTTAGACTCTACAGGTATAGTGCAAGGCAGTAGCATAAAATCAAGATAATCATTCGGGTTTTTAAGAGAATCTTAGATCTCTTGGATTACCCACCAGTTTGCAGAGTGTGATGTTAACCTGGCAATAAATTTTAACTGCCTCTTTGAATAACCGTGATAATTCCGGAATGAAATTTTCACTCTGCAGCGGAGTGTGCGCTGATATGAAACTTCCTGGCAGATTAAAACTGCATGCTGCACCGAGACTCGAATTCGGGACCTTTGCCTTTTCGTGGGCTCTAGTGACGGGTCGTCAGGCGTGTTCGGATAGCTCAGTCGACGCCGCACCGGAAGCTCCGCGTGTTCGGTCAAAGGGTTAGCCACCCTCTGTAATAAAAAAAGCATCATGGGACGTCCACCCCAAACAAATAGAATGAAAAATCACGAACAAAATGAAAATAAAAAAGTCGGTGGAGCACTTGCCCGCGAAAGGCAAATGTCTCGAGTTCGAGTCTAGCCGCGGCACGCAGTTTTAATCTCCCAGGAAGTTTCAACCGTGATAATTGTCATAATACTCACTTTATGAAAATTATCTCTCTTGGTTATTCAAGTAAATATGTAACTTAGCAGTGATACCTTTTGAATGGATGAAATCAATGTTGATACTGCTGCCAAAAGCGTAACTCATCTGAGTGTGATGACTACCATATCATCTGCTTGATGTCTCACGTACTAAAAGTTTTTGTACTGATCATACACACGCGAAAACAGAAAAATGTGAAACTCTCAAGGATCAGAGTTCGGTTCCCGAAACGGTGTTGTCATACGCGAGGGAATGTTCTCGTTAAATATACTCGTAAAGCGGGTCAGGGGTATGAATGTCGGTGTCTATGCCTGTTTTATAGATTACAAAAAGGGCTTTGATGTGTCATACTGAAAACGAATAGAGATTCTTCGACAAAATGGTATTGACCGCGATGATTTACACATGATCTCTAACATATACTGCAATCAGATAGCAGATGTCAAACTGATCAAAGAACTACATGAACGGCCTCAGTCACGAAGGGTGTTTGTCAAATGGTTCAAATGGCTCTGAGCACTATGGGACTTAACTTCTGAGGTCATCAGTCCCCTAGAACTTAGAACTAATTAAACCTAACTAACCTAAGGACATCACACACATCCATGCCCGAGGCAGGATTCGAACCTGCGACCGTAGCGGTCACGCGGTTCCAGACTGAAGCGCCTAGAACCGCTCGACCACAGCAGCCGGCCAGGGTGTTTGTCAAGGCTGTGTATTATCTTTTGTTCAACGTAAGTTCTGTGCCAGTTTTCAAGGAAGCAAGTTATTAATTACATCAGACACGCAGACGACCCTGCCATCGTAGCAGACGATCTAGCTAAAATGGCCCACGCCGGGTCGGGTGTAGAAAAACTAAAGCCCGGATAGACAATGAAAAGGAGTTTATTGAAATAAACATAAAACTTCATTTCTCCATTCCTCAGAGCGTAATTAGATAACACAAGAAACGTAGGAGGAGATAAAAAAAGTTTCCGTTCGAAGGCTGCACTGTCCAGTACTGATATGCCAATCAGGCAAAACCCCCGTGAGCACTAAGGCAATCATTCTACCGACGGACCCGGTTGAAAATACCCGTTTGGCAGAACACCGTGTCTCGCGGCATGAAGAAGTATGTAATTGCCTGCTGCACATCCTCATGCGACAGGAACCGTCGACCATTCGAGGATTTATTTAAGGGACGAAAGGTGTGATAATCGCATGGGGAGAATGGGGAAAGATCCTCACTATAGTAGGCAGGGGGGGAGGGGGGAGGGGGAGGCGTTCGAGTGTCGCGTGTCTTCCGCTTGAGTTGGCGTAACTTCGGCATTACGACATTTGTGACGTGGGAAAGTGCGTTATCATGAAGCAACAGTATCCCTTCATGCACCATTCCACAAAGGTGGTTTTTGGCAGACAGGTTACCCCATCCACATTCTTCATTGTCTGTTGGATGTCTAGCGGTGTTTGTCCTTCGGCAACAAAAAAAGAATAACAGCACGTTGGTTCAGTTTGGATGCATTTGGTAATAACATCGCAGTATCATAACATGTAAGCTTTCACGGCCGGCGTCTTCATTAATTAAAACTTCCGGGCTGAATTGCCGTGGTCCATATATAAAACTTCTTCTCCTTCCTGACGTTTCGTTGCCTACTGCGGGCAACATCTTCCGAGGTGAGTCGGCGACTGGCTGCTAGGCGCTTGAGGTCCCACTTACATAGAACGCCTAGATGGCGCCACCACTCATCACGTGCTTTCGACTTTAAAACTATCTCTGGCTAGTGCCATCTCTCTCGATTACAGGTAATCGAGTGTCACTTCGTTGGTACAAAGTCGACCGCCATATCTTGTCTAGTTCTAATCCTTCTTCTTGTTTATTAAAATTATTTTCGTGCTTGTAGATCTCTACAGCTTCTCTATACATGCGGATATAATAATGTGAGGTCCTAGCTATCACGTATGTCTCACTAAATTTTATTTCGTGATCACCGTCTTTGAAAACGTGTTCCGATACAGCTGATTTGTCAATTTGTCCTAATCTACAGTTCCTTTTGTGTTCCTTTAGGCGGGTATTAACACTCCTTTTAGTTGTTCTAACATAAACCATGCCACAGCTTCACGGAATTTTATACACACCTGGGGTTGCTAAGGGGTGTCGTGCCTATTTCACCGATCTTAAACTTTCACTAATTTTCTTGGTAGGTCGAAAGATTGTCTCCACTTGAAACCTGGCCAAAACTTTCCCAATACCGTCCGTGATGTTATTCATAACACCAACTGAGTATTAAAAGAGTGGATGAACATCGCCCCCATTATGTTAGAAGCAGGGTGGAATGGCGCTGTAAATACCAAAGATATGCCGTTCACCATACAAAAACTGCGAAACTGAGAGCCATGTTCCGTCCTTCAATTGAGGAGACAAGAGATAAATCCTTGAAGGTTTTTACTGATGCATCCTTGAAATTCATGGCAAACTGCTGCCAGCATCTATCACGACCAACAAAGAGTAAGCCAGAAAGTTTAGATGGATGCGGGTCCACGGGGATGCTGCAGCATGCCCCTCCAGAAGTCGTTGGCAGGCCAACCGTTCGGTGAGGACCATATCCCAATGGTCTTCGTGAAGTAATTCCAAGACACGGCGTTGGACTGCTTGTGGATTGACCTCTCTGGTGCGGCCGTTACCTCCTTGGAGGAAGAGAACGCCACTGAGTGTGGGCAACTCGTTTCAGCAGTACCAATAGACCTGAACGTCCAGATATTCAAAAGTCTTGCCATCCGCTGGTCAACCATTCTTCATCAGTCACAAGACTTCTAAGAGGACCGGTACTCCACGACTAGCGGCCGACGACTGCGATATCAATGGTTAAACTTTGTCTGGACAAAGCTTTAATATAACAAATAAGAGTTATCCAAGGCGTCGAATTCCACAAACTGGATGACTGAATGGAGTTGAAAGCCTTTGAAATACAGCCAAATGTGGACTACGTCAAAACATCAGAAAAGGTACACTCATAAAAAGAAAATCTGAAGTATAGTTTATGGAGAACGGGTAATGAATTTAAAACACACACACCGTAACCCAAAAACTCTTCATCTATATCAAAAACTCTAAGAGAATAGACAGGAACTAGCGCGATGGCAAACCGCCTAGAACAAATACTCAAGTGGATACAGCTGGACAGATTGTCAAAGACAACCTAAGTGTACAAAAAAAAAAATAGTTTGATGTATTAAAAGAACAGGTAACGAAAATTCAACTATTGCTTTCGTTAGGAAAAAGTAATGGAACATATCAACGCAGGCCCTTATGTGTCAGATACAGACCTACCTGTAAACTCCTGTTATGTGACAATATGGAGAACATCCTGCGTATCAACCAGTTCATTTCTGATATAAACCATTAAAAGAGCATTTAGGTAATGTAGACAGCGGATCATTCGCCTGAAGAACAAGTTCGACGGTCAGGCTCCCGAATCAGGTAGGTTCGTATTACTCTCCGTTGCAAAGTGGAATTTACATTATGTGCGCTTCCGGGTCAAATTATTTGAACGTGACGTATTATTTAGATGGTATCGAGGGACCACCCCTGAAATCACCTTATCCGCCATGGAAAACAAATAAGGAACAACTATTCTTTTGTTATTTACCTCTTTTGTCAGGGACAAATGGCTCAATAGAGAATGAGTATCTGAAACTTAAGCTTATTTTGCGTACCGTACAAACACTTGATAAGCGCCTGCTGTCATCTGGGCTAATTAAAAAAAATTATCGTTTGTCACATCAAATAAAAATTTTGTTTCCGAGTATCCCCCTGACTGTTTAATCTTCCAAGCGCAAATAGTTTCAAGAAAGATGAGCAATTTGTCTCTAAAACATCTCCTGGTGCTCATAAACGTGTCTCTCTGTAGTACCTCCACGAACGTAATAAAGATGCTCGCTCGACGCTATAATTTCTGCTTTTAAGTAATGAAAAGCTGCTCCTTAAAACGTGTATCTTTACTACCTTGCAAGTACTGACTAGATGCTTTTTCTTGCGAAATATCCCTTACAGTTATGGGGAAATTTAAAATATTTTGTTTCTTTCCAGTTAAAATATCGTTAACATTACATGCGTTATTGTTCATTAAACTGTACTGAAATGCTGTAATGCAGCAGTTAGCCTAATTATGGACAGTATATCTCTTGATAAAAGTTTCTCTTGCCTGTCCTGCTTATATGGTAGAGGTTCTCAGCAAAGTTTACTTCACTGAGAGCATACACTGATTTTTCTAGTCTTTGGGCGCAAAAGGGCGCCACTTCAGCTTTGACATCATCATGATGTAATGCAACCAATCATATGCCGTTCTCTGGGCATAAAAGTGGAAGACTCGCAAGTTTCACGGCAGCCAGACGTAGCCTTTGACAACGATGATGTAGGAAATCATCGAAATGTTAGGATTTAATCGTTATTTGACAGAGCAAGTTAACCCGAACTTTCTAAGTATTTCTGCACCTGTGCAATAGCGACAGGGCGAGGAAAAGACGGGGAGGGGCTTAATTGCCATGATCAGAACAGGAAAGAATATTACTGTTTAACGTCCAACCGACTACGGTGACTTTACGGAGGGGTGTAGGAAGAATGGAGGAGGAATACAGCCGCATCCTTTCCTAAGAAACCATTCCGGTATCTACATTGAGAATTTTGGTGAAACTACTGGAAACGTAAGTCTGGATGGCTGGACGTGAGTTTGAATCACCGTCCTCCAGGGTAATACAACTACGTAACCTCGCTCCGTCTCCTCAGTCAAAACAAGACATACGTACGCACAGTGCGTTATTACTCAGGTACATGTTAGTGTACGAAACGTACAGCGGCCGCCTCAATCAGTCAGTCATTAGAACCGCACAAAGCAGCCTCCATAAGCAGCAATGGATACATGGTAGGTTTTCAATATGGACTAGTAAAGTTATACTCTCTTTCAAATTCTGAAGGTGGCAGGGGTAAAATACAGGGAGCGAAAGGCTATTTACAATTTGTACAGAAACCAGATGGCAGTTATAAGAGTCGAGGGGCATGAAAGGGAAGCAGTGGTTGGGAAGGGAGTGAGACAGGGTTGTAGCCTCTCCCCGATGTTATTCAATCTGTATATTGAGCAAGCAGTAAAGGAAACAAAAGAAAAATTCGGAGTAGGTATTAAAATCCATGGAGAAGAAATAAAAACGTTGAGGTTCGCCGATGACATTGTAATTCTATCAGAGACAGCAAAGGACTTGGAAGAGCAGTTGAACGGAATGGACAGTGTCTTGAAAGGAGGATACAAGATGAACATCAACAAAAGCAAAACGAGGATAATGGAATGTAGTCGAATTAAGTCGGGTGATGCTGAGGGAATTAGATTAGGAAATGAGACACTTAAAGTAGTAACGGAGTTTTGCTATTTGGGGAGCAAAATAACTGATGATGGTCGAAGTAGAGAAGATATAAAATGTAGACTGGCAATGGCAAGGAAAGAGTTTCTGAAGAATAGAAATTTGTTAACGTCGAGTATAGATTTAAGTGTCAGGAAGTCGTTTCTGAAAGTATTTGTATGGAGTGTAGCCATGTATGGAAGTGAAACATGGAACACAAATAGTTTGGACAAGAAGAGAATAGAAGCTTTCGAAATGTGGTGCTACAGAAGAATGCTGAAGATTAGATGGGTAGATCACATAACTAATGATGAAGTATTGAATAGAGTTGGGGAGAAGAGGAGTTTGTGGCACAACTTGACAAAAAGAAGGGACCGGTTAGTAGGACATGTTCTGAGGCATCAAGGGATCACAAATTTAGCATTGGAGGGCAGCGTGGAGGGTAAAAATCGTAGAGGGAGACCAAGAGATGAATACACTAAGCAGATTCAGAAGGATGTGGGTTGCAGTAGGTACTGGGAGATGAAGAAGCTTGCACAGGATAGGGTAGCATGGATAGCTGCATCAAACCAGTCTCAGGACTGAAGACCACAACAACAGCATAGTAAAGTTATTCGATGATCGCTGTTCAAGAGCTGCACAGGCGATAAGAACACACTTCTCAAGGTAACAGATGTCGTTAAAAGGAAATACCGCACACTACACTTTTTTAATGTCGCCATAAAAAAGGTTCATGAGATTGGGTAGGTAGATGCACTAGACTTCGGGCACCTGATCCATTGTCATGGGCAGATTTCGTCCAAAACCTTACTTATATGCAAATTTTGCGGGGGCTCCATCATGCATGAATCGCATAATGCAGCGAACTACCACAAGAACTTCTTCCACTACTATAGTCCGATCCACGAATGAAGCGGTTCGCGCACTTCGAGGCACGGATGCGGACTGCATTGTTAACGATTCCAAGCGACAGTAACGGTGTGCGCATGCGCGTGCTTTCCGCTTGAAGACATTGTATATGCTGCAAATTATGACTCTCACTTGCTTATGCAGAATTCGTCACTTACCACCACAATCAGCGATGACAACTCGCAACAAATGGAATCGAAATTTACAACTCGCTACGGTCACGTTTAATGTTCGCATTAGCTACAGCATTCACGGCAGAGCGCTCAGAACATGCTGAACGTCCATTGACCTCGGAAAATGCGTGGCGTAGCTGCACAGAACAAGCCTAAACTCGATCGCCATCGTTCGTGACTCCAACTACAGTATGTTGTCACACAAGAGGTGAAGTACGTTAGTCCATTCAGTCGTCGGGGCAGCATGTGTGGGCTGTCCTGGATAAAAATATACCAAATGAGCCAATATTCTATTGATGATTAGCGGCAACTATTTCGTTGGCATTTGCATATGCCCAAGAGTGATACATACGGCTTTAATACTATATCGCTCAAATACTGCATAATCGGTGACGACATGGGCAGCGCAATAGACAGCAGGCATATGGAGCAATGTACAGCAAAATTATGGCGGTAGATGGCAATCAGCCTCGCTTAGTCGCTGCATCTTTTATATGATGTGTGGATACTAGATATCATCAAGAACAATACGCCACACAAACACGTGACTAACCTGCATTCACGACGCATTTGCTGAAAAGTCGTATGTGGATCATTGTTCACATGTTGTAACATGTCTGTGGCAAGTTGCGACGTTTCAGGTAAATCTTGTAATTTTCTCTTTTATTTCACTCATTGGTAAAGATCGCGCTTTGTTCTTCACGCTAGCCATGGTGCGGCGTGCTGAACCTAGGCAGTGCAGAGAAGCTGTTTCTGTCGGCTTGCCAGTTGTCGCCGCTGACCCTCCCATCGAGGAACGGCGGATGCTGGGTGGTACCTCATGTGAACACCTTCGGAGGTCAGCACTACTGACCGGGTTGGGGAAAAAGGCGAACACTGCACATGGATTTTGCAAGTTTATTAGTAACCATTTCTTTTTCTAACGCGAAACTGTAAGCAAAAACTGCAAAAGGAACAGAAATTACGAGATTTTTATTTATAAATTTGATAGAATGTTTCAGGTTTAAATTACGAAAACGAGTCGTATTGTGCCCAAAGCTATACGATCTCGTGTAACAGCAAACTCCGTAATTCTGCAGTCATAACAACCATAATTGCATGGCCGCAGTGCATAGAATTTGTAATAAGTTTTTGTTCAAATGGTGCAAATGGCTCTGAGCACTATGGGACTTAACATCTGAGGTCATCAGTCCCATAGAACTTCGAACTACTTAAACCTAACCAACCTAAGGACATCACACACATCCATGCCCGAGGCAGGATTCGAGCCTGCGACCGTAGCGGTCGCGCGGCTCCAGACTGCAGCACCTAGAACCGCTCGCCCACATCGGCCGGCTAAGTTTTTGTTGATTTGTGCTACTAAATCTTATTAAAAAAGGAGTAAAAGTATTTTGACTGAGCTGTCAGGCATCACAGAAGAATTTGACGGCATCCGTGAGATTTCTTGAGTGAAATCTGCAGAAGTTGATATCCAAGCGCACTAGCACCTAACGCAATAAGAGATGTGTATCGGTGCGCTGTCCTCTCCGCGGAAATATTGAGGAGGATACATCTGACAAAGACACTCTACTAACGCTAGGGGCTGATTCGAAAGAATTCTGCGAAATATAGATTCTTACATATTTCCCCCTTAATACGTATTCGCGGCAGTAACTGGTACGCGTCGAAGAACATATTTAAGTAGTAAATCAACTGTGCAGGAACTGTTATCGATACCTGTAGGTCAGAACGGGTGTTTCAAGGTGTTCGTATGTGGCTGAGTCGACTGTTAAGTCTTTCGGACAGGCTGTACTGAACCTGTTGCACATGTGCGACAATATTCGTAGACCGCTGCCAGCATCCCGGTGGGTGCTGTCAGTGCGAAAAATGCTCGCGATACTGTCACACTGGTTCACTCTTAATGCCATTCGTACAATTGTACACAGGCAATTTGTCACTTAGTTCTCGGTTTCAGTGACGCAGTATGCTTTACACCTAATCAGCAGCCAAGAAGCTGTCTATTATGAATGAAATGGCAAATACCGCGAACAGGTATAATAATGCACAATTCGTATTTTGAAAAGAGTACGCTCAAATTCCTTTGAAATTTGGTGTTCGTAGAAATGCCGTCTCCATCTTTAGTCGATAAACTATTACTTCCTTTCCAGTTTAAAGTGCAGTATGTGCCAAACAGACACTTACTTTTGTGTATAACAGTATAGCAACGCAGATTCACGATGCCGTAGTTGGAATGCATTGGAAATCGGACATATTTAAACGAAGGACGCGGTAATGAAATACGATACGTAAAAAGATACATCTATTAACAGTTAATGTCCCAATTTTATCTCAGGTTCGAGGAGACATTTAGTGATCGGTATAGTGTCTAAAGATATTTATACGCCTAGAAGAAAGAAATAATAGTAACGCTACTATCCTACTGATGATTTTGTGTTGAAAATGAAAATTAATGTGTCTGTGTTACGGCTAAGGAATTATTTCAAAAGTTTTTCATTGATACAAAGTGAGTAAAACGCTTCTCCCACTTTTCTGGAATCACCGCACTTCGAAACAGCTGCCTCGTCTAGTGTTCCCGGTAATAACGATTATATAGTTTCTTCTATTTTATACGCCAATCACATCCTTATTTTCTGTCCATTCTCAGAGAAATATTATTTCCGCCTCATCTGCCCCCTAATTTTCAACGCTAGTGTCATCTAATAACTCGTCGACAATTGATGAGTTACGTACAGACCATTTGACAAAGCTTCTAAACTAAGGTGACTGCACTTAATATATGAGGGCTTGTCATAAAGCTGTAAGTATAATCTCGAAAAAAAAATCAGACTGTGAGCGTAAAACATGGCGATGCTGTTTATCCTTCTGCATTTCAACGCGATTCATTTCTCCCAACAATGAACGACTTGGTGTGCACTTCGGTTGTAGAAGTCTGCATCACAAAAGTCACCTCGTCGACATTCTAAAGCGCACAACAACATTAAAGGATCACTTTATCAAAGTGCCATGATTGTTCTCCATCCGACAACTAAGTTTGAAATTTGGCTCAAGATGCCTAGAACCTTCCTCTGTAATGGTGCAAAATTGTAGCGCCCTGCAAAGTCACCCTCAGGCTCGGCGGCGCTTCGAACAGCGAGGTGTCGATACACCTCTCAGGTTCCGAAGGGGTTGCCTAGCCCTCACTGAATGTATGTGTCTAAGTTCCTGACATACACTATGTGATCAAAAGTATCCGGACACCCGGCTGAAAATAACTTAAAAGTTCGTGGCGCCCTCCATCTGTAATGCTGGAATTCAGTATGGTGTTGGCCCACCCTTAGCCTTGATGACAACTTCCACTCCCGGAGGCATAGGTTGAATAAGGTGCTGGAAGGTTTTTTGGGGAATGGCAGCCCATTCTTCATGGAGGGCTGCACTGAGTAGAGGTATCGATGTCGGACGGTGAGGCCTGGCACGAAGTCGGCGTACCAAAACATCCCAAATGTGTTCTGTAGGATTCAGGTCAGGACTCTGTGCAGGCCAGTCCATTACAAGGGTGTTATTGTCGTGTAACCACCCCGCCACAGGCCATGCTTTATGAACAGTTGGTCGATCGTGTTGAAAGATGCAATCGCCATCCCCGAATTGCTCTTCAACAGTGGTAAGCAAGTAGGTGTTTAAAACATCAATGTAGGCTTGTGCTGTGATAATGCCACGCACAACAATAATGGTTGCAAGCCCCTCCACGAAAAACACGACCACACCAAGACACCACCACCTCCGAAGTTTACTGTTGGCACACACACGCTGGCAGATGACGTTCACCGGGCATTCGCCATACCCACATCCTGGCATCGGATGGTCACATTGTGTACTGTGATTCGTCACTCCACACAACGTTTTTCCACTGTTCAATTGTCCAGTGTTTAGGCTCCTTACACCAAGCGAGACGTCATTTGGCATTTACCGGCGTGATGTGTAGCTTACGAGCAGCCGCTCGACCATGAAATCCAAGTTTACTCACCTCCGGCCTACCTTTCATAGTACTTGCAGTAAATCCTGATGCAGTTTGGAATTTCTGTGTGATGATCTGGAAAGATGTCTGCCTACTACGCATTATGGCCCTCTTCAATTGTCGGCGGTGCGTTTTGTGCTTTACGTATACCTTCACGTTTCCACTTCACTATCACATCGGAAACTGTGAACCTAGGGATGTTTAGGAGTGCGGAAATCTCGCGTACACACGTATGACACAAGTGACACCCAATCACCTGATCACGTTCGAAATCCGTGAGTACCGCGGAGTGCCCCATTCTGCTCTCTCACGATGTGTAATGACTACTGAGGTCGCTGACATGGAGTACCTGGCAGTAGGTGGCAGCAAAATGCACCTAATATGAAAAACGTGTGGTTTCGGGGGTGTCAGGATGCTTTTGATCACATAGTGTATATGTTTGTAACTTGCTCATCTAAGGTGCGTGGGTGGCACCGAGGGTGTTTCCGAACTGCAGGGTCCTACAGGGGCCCCATTGCCGTTTAATTCAGGCATATTTTAATGTTACATCCCCCCCCCCCCCTCGATGATCACGTCATGGGAGGGTGCGAAGAAGGAGGGATGAAGTAGCAAAAGCACTCTTTGCTGTTTAGGATCAAGTTCAGGTTTCATCGAATAGTTTTTAACAGTCCCTAGTGATTCCCAGCTGTCTGGAAGAGCAAAAGCTGCGGTCGCGGTAGACTCCACAGCGGTGAGATCACGTTCAATAAGGTTGCAGCCTCACTATGTCCTTAGGTTATAGCTGGAACGTCCAAGGGATGTCAGCAGTGTCGAAAGTTGTCGTTCTCGACCGCGAAATGTGTGGGAATGAACTCCCCAAGCGAGGAGATAGTTTCATTGACGCCCTTTATGCCAAAACCTGAGACGTTTTCACCTCGAATCTGAGCGGCAGTGTGTCTGAAATACTTTCCTCGGCCACCCACAAGAAACACGCGTAATTTCAACGCTGGTCGTCGCGATTCTGACCTCCAACGCTGAAGAGTTAAAAAAAAAAAGAAAAAAAAGGGGGTGCAATGTGGGAAACAATGGCTGATGGCCTTCCCATGGAGCGAAACGTGTATAGGCACAATTGTGGTGAAACTTGGTGCCAATGTGACATTATTAACCTACCTTGCAGTTCACATTGACCTCTGAGCTGTGTCCTCTTTCTTCGCACGTGTCAACACCTTGCTGTTTGAAGCTTCGCCGAGCCCGAGAGTAACGTTGCAGGGAGCCAACGCCTTTACACCATCACAAAAGAAAGTTGTAGGCATCTTTGAGCCAAAGTTCAAACTTATACGTCGGAATTGGAGATAATTTCGGGGTTTCGAAGAAGTGACCCTTTAATTTTGTTGTCGGCCGGTGTGACCGAGCGGTTCTAGGCGCTTCAGTCTGGAACCGCGCGACCGGTACGGTCGCAGGTTCGAATCCTGCCTCGGGCATGGGTGTGTGTGATGTCCTTAGGTTAGTTAGGTTTAAGTCGTACTAAGTTCTAGGGGACTGATGACCTCAGAAGTTAAGTCCCATAGTGCTCAGTGCCATTTGAACCATTTTCAATTTGTTAGGAAAACACGAAAGGGGTGAGGTAAAACTTGATAGCTCAAAGTAGCAGCCTATGTGACTTCTCCTGTTTAGAAATGGATGGGGTGTTATCGTGGAACAAAACTACTGTCTAGGAGAGCTTCCCGTGACGCTTCGACTTGATAGCCTCCCGTAACCTCGTCAAGAGATTCCGGTAGTATCCTCCAGTGACAGTTTGCCTCTTACGAGCCTAATCAGGTAACAGAACACCATGACACCTCCCCCCCAAAAAAATCAGCAACAAAAATAATGGTTCAAATGGCTCTGAGCACTATGGGACTTAGAACTACTTAAACCTAACTAACCTAATGACATCACACACTCCATGCCCGAGGCAGGATTCGAACCTGCGACCGTAGCGGTCGCGCGGTTCCAGACTGAAGCACCTAGAACCGCTCGGCCACACCGGCCGGGAATGAGCAACACCTCGTCTCTACTAGAAGTAGTGAATCCGTATGTTTCCATTGTTTGGTTTGCTCCTTTGCCTACGGATCACTGTGACACAATCACCACTCGTCCATGACGGTTATACAACCAAAGACACTGCTGCGACATTTCTGCTGCTACCTCGGTTCGGCGGATTTTTTTTTTTTTTTTCAGTGGGTGTGAGAGTCGCGGAACACGGTGAGTCCCGGCGACTTTTCTCATGTTCCAATTGTACTGCAAGATGTAGAAAACTTGGCCACGACTGATTTTCATTTTTACCACTATCGCTTCGAAAGTGATACGCCGGCCTTAAAGCAGAAGGGCCTCCATTTATCTTGCTTTTTTCGAATCTTCACTGCGAGTTGACCTGCCACTTCGTTTTTACAGTTGAGATTCGTTTGACCACAGTTGCAGCGACTGCACCCCTTAACCAATGTGTCTCTTGATGACGCTTTGGTGACCTTCCACACCTCTGCATGGGTTCTTCAGTACTTTTCCCTTTCAAATCAGAAAACGTATTGCCAGTTTGTTTTGGATCCTCTGGTGGAGTGCTACGGTACCGCGGCGCGGGTATTTCATTGTGTACCATGACTGCAGACAAAAGTTAATTATGTAACCCTATTATTGAGATGATAATTTAACTTTATGACTACCTGTCGAAGGACGAATACTAATATGGAAACTTCGTAAATACAGAATCAACCACATCATCGAGAGAATGCAATACGGGGCTAAAAACTGGCATGTCAAATACACCAATAATCGAGGGCGTTGCTGAAAAGTAATGCCTCCCAATTTTTATTTTGTACTGAATATCAGTTGAGGTTTTACATGCCATGCATGTTATTCGGTCGACTTTCCCGCTTCGCTGACATAAGTTTAAACCCTCTGCCGCTAGAAGGACCCGAATTGTAGCGTGTAGTTAGAGAGCCCATACACAGAGGGGGAGCGACCGTTGGTGATTGGCTGATCAGCTGCGACGCCATTTTGGCCCATATGTTCCTCTCAATTCGTATATTCACAGTGCTTGCTGGAGTTGGAAAACTGTTCCAGTCTATAGCGCACAAAAGGGAAAAAAGTACGATTCCAGAATTTGTGGGCACCATTATGTACAAAATATTTCAAACATTTCACCTGTGTGTCTCAAAGTCGCATGTAGCTCGTAAGAACAATTGAAGATTATAAACTATTCTGTTGGCAGTTCGTTTCTCGATGTTACCAAATTAGTTTTTTTTTTTTTGGAATTGCTTATTTTATCGAACTGAAATGTCGATTAACAAATTCTGAACCATAAATCGTAATCTTTTTATGTTTAATTGCTAATCGCCTGAAAATGCAAGTATCTGTTATAACACATGTTTCGTTTTCGAAAATCAGCTACTGTGAAATTGTTTTGCCATGCTTCCGTTCTTTAGTGTTTCTAAGCATCATTACAGAAGTATGTGTGCTGGATTTTCCCAGTATGAGACAGTTTGTAGATTCACAATATCTCACCTAAAATATATTATCTCGGAAGGAAAAAACTACATAAAGTTTAGAGACTATCAAGTAATATAAATGAAATACTTTTTTTCCTGGTCGATTCCCATTTTTTGCGGAACATCGTAATAAATGGCTAATATGCTGCATCATGATACACTTTAATTTACGTCGTATTAAATGCATAGCAGTCATACATTATATTACAAGCTGGAATTTCTGCTATAATGTGAGTGTCTTGTGATAGTTAACAGTCGACAGTGTTTATTATCTATGGTCTAATGAGCAGTGGCCACTTCCTCTCCCCGTATACGAGTATAGGCTCCCTAGCGTGTCACATGTCGGTGTGTAATGAACTATATCGGTGCGTGAGAAACAGCGTGCTCTAATCAAGTTTCGAATTCGAAGAGTTCGTCCACACATGGAGAACTCTCACCTTCGCCATGACAATACAACATTACGTACGAGCGCTATGACATCTGTAACAATCCGACGCTTTGGATTCACAGTCATCGACCATACTCCATACAGTTCCCACATGGACCCATCCGATTTTCATCTGTTTCCAAAACTTAAATAACACCTTCGAAGCCTTCACTTCGATAGTGATGTAGCGGTGGAAGCAGAGGTGAGGCTGTGGCTCTGCCAACGAAGTCGAACATTCTGCAGTGACTGTAGCAACAATCTGACCCTTCGCTAGGAGAAATGTGTTAGTCACTACGGTTAGTATGCAGAGAAATAAATATGAATACATGAAGAATAATGATGTAGAATGTTACTAAAGTTTGTTCCATTTAAAAAGCTTTAAGAGTTTTCATATAAAAAATTCGGAGTCATTCATTTTGAGCACATCCCTGCAGAAGTCATTTACAATACTATGTCGCATACATCACATTTAGTAACCGTCAAAAATTATATTAGTTCACAACAAGCCTTTTTTTCTTCCTCTAGTATTTTTCGGAACCTCCATCATTTATTATTATTATCATCATTATTATTATTACAATAAGCTAATTCGTAACCAAGACTGCACTGAGAAGTAAGAAATACCAATAATCTAAAATACATATCATTGGAAACTGCTATAATTACTGTATCTGCAATACATGATGCGTGTCACTGATAACTTGCACATTTCTCGCCGGAAACTAATAACTTATTTACAAAATTGCGCTTTAAATACACTGTATTTCGTACCCTCGCTTTCAGTTACTTTCGGGAAATAATCGTACAACTTTTCTCTGTTTCTTTCATTCACTTACATTTTCCGTCCTGACGATGCTCCTATTTTCTGGAGGGTCAAAATACTGGCATGCTCACACAAATTTTGTCATAAATAGTTTAATAACAGATCAACGCATTTCACTGCCTCGGTGTGCACGGTAAAACATGAGCTACATGCATAATAACGTATTCTAAACGAAACTATTGGTTCTAATTACAAGAAAAGGCTTCAGGCTTCGTTTTTTTGAAAAACCACCGAACTAGCCGGATAATCGGGAGCGTGCTTTATATCAAACGTTTCATGCTCCCCAATTTGTAGTAGGTGTAATAGTGATAACGATTGCAGCATTGGCGAAAACAACTAGTAGAGCTTTAGCATAATGAAGAGTGTCGTGAAACTACGTTGCCTGATATCTGATGGGGAACTCCACGCTTCTGCTGATCTGACAGTAATGTGAATTCTACGCACTGGAGTCAGCTGGCCTCGCTTGCTTTTTTGCGCCTCGCTACTCTGTTCGCAGGCTGTCGTAACAGCAGTCGTGATGTATTTTTTTGCCGCAGTGACAGGACGAGCCATCGGAGCTGCAGCCAGTGCGGGGAGCACGCACACGCTCACTGCAACGGCGGGCTGGTGGGCAGCATCCGCAACGACACGGGTAGCGGGGGCGGCGGGGGCGGCGGCGGGGGCGGCAACGGCGCGAGCCGCCAGCTCAGCCCGCAGGGCTCGCTGCGGGGACACGCCTCCTACTGCCCGCTGCCGCAGGTACAGTATCGAACGCAGGGTATCGATACTCTGCTCATTAGCCGTATGGAAAGGAAAGTATCGATACCATATTGAATCCACCTTTGATAAAAAAAAAAAAATGAGCCGCAGCTCAGCCCGCAGGGCTCCCTGCGGGGTCGCGCCTCCTTCTTCCCGCTGCCGGAGATACAGTATCGATACTTTACTCACGATCGGCATCAATAGAAGAGTATCGATACGTCGTGATGTCGAAGTTATCTTCGATAAATACAACAATTTGTTTTTATTTACACCCTTCTTACATCCCTGTTGTCATACTTATATTACTAAAACGTTATCCCCGAACACGGAACCAGTTGCAGCGTTAAGGCAACAAAATTTCGATTGTCAGTATTACGCCCAATTACGAGGGCTGATCAACAAAGACTGAGACCGATTTTTTTCACTGATGTTTGTTCTGCATTTCATTGTTAACATGATATTTTTCAAAGTACTCCACTCCTACTTGAATGCACTTCTTATAGCGCCTCTGGCAGTCCACAAACAAAAGAGGCAGACCATTCTTTGTCAGGTCCTTGAAAATCGCCTCACATTTCTTAAGCACTGACTCAGAGTTCTCAAGCTGAAGGTGTCCCGAAGCTTTGCCTTTAGTTATGGGAATTAAAAAAAATCACATGGTGCAAGATCGTGGTTACAAGGGCGGATGCGGTACACGGGTAATGTTGGATTGAGCCAGAAACTGCATGACTTGATTTGCGACATGAGGCCGTGCATTGTCATGATGAAGACGCCACTCTGTGAAAGTTCTAGTTCTTTCCTTGGAATACGTGTCCTCAGTCTAGCCAATACTGACATGTACTATGCAAATCTAACGGTAATGCGAGAGGGAACTGCATTCTGGTAAATCTTTGCATAATAGTGATAAAATGTGATGACGATCACTTTCACTGCATATGGAAAAACTTTCGCCTTTTTTGGTGCTGGAGAATCTGGCGATTTCGCGCTATTCTGGTTCGTTTTTCTCCAGGATCATAATGATGTCGCCATATTTCACCACCGGTAATAATCGATTTCAGAAACGCATACCATCCATCAGCAAAGAGACGCAGCCCCTCTCGGCTTGTCTTTATTCGCACACGCTTTCGTTCGGGAGTCAACAGACGTGGCACTCAACGGACACAAAAACGGGTCATATGAGATGATCGTGGAAGGTTGGGTGGTTGATTTGGGGGACATCGGTCGCATCGGATTAGGGAAGAATGGGAAAGGAAATCGGCCGTGCCCTTTCAAAGGAATCATCCCGGCATTTGCCTGAAGTGATTTAGGGAAATCACGAAAAAACTAAACGAGGATGGCCGGATGCGGGTTTGAACCGTCTCCCTCCCGAATGCGAGTCCTGTGTGCTAACCACTGAGCCACCTCACTTGGTGATCATGCATGATCGGCATGATCCTTAAGACACTGTCATATGAAATTCTCAACACTTGACTGATGTTGCGCAGTGTTATCAGCTAATCCTCATGGACAATCACAGCAGCTGCGTTAATGCTGACTTCAGTCACAGCAGAAGCCGAAACACCATTGCTTAACACAAAGAGGTCGCCGTTCTTTGAATTCCTTGAACCACCTAAACAAGATAGCTATGAGATAGTGCATCTTCATCGTACACTTGCTGTAGCTTTTCATAAGTTTCAGTGACGGCACGGCTTAAACGAACACAGAATTTTATTGCGCCGTACTGCTCCTCTTAAATCACTTCACTGTTTGGTATGCGAAATGCAAAGAACATCTGCGAAATAGAGCTTACTTCCAACCTACCCACGCAAGAGTACTGCTAACTACGAACATTATACATGCAAACTCGCTTTTTTCAAAATTCATGGTACAAGTAGGAAACTAGCACAGAAGCAACAGGAAAAAATCAGTCTCAGTCTTTTTTATCAGCCCTCGTACCACTAAATTTAAAAATCTAAAATGCTGTCATGGTTCAAATGGCTCTGAGCACTATGGGACTCAACTGCTGTGGTCATAAGTCCCCTAGAACTTAGAACTACTTAAACCTAACTAACCTAAGGACATCACACACATCCATGCCCGAGGAAGGATTCGAACCTGCGACCGTCGCGGTCGTGCGGTTCCAGACTGTAGCGCCTTTAACCGCTCGGCCACTTCGGCCGGCCAAAATGCTGTCATAATCTATTCATTAAGAGGTATATCTTATGTTAAAATTTTAACACAGTAAGGCAAGCATTACAGTGTGTTTGTCTAGAGGCAGCGTAACTGACGGCGCACAAATACACAGACTTCATTCCTCCAGTATTTTAGAATGAGAACACTTAGCGGCTTCCAACAAACCTTATACATAATTTGAAACTTTTACGGACGTTTCCTTGCTGACATCGCCCGTAAAATGACAAAAGGAAAAAAAAGTTCATCGCTTACACATTTTCACCAGCAAGCATGACGTTTTAATTTGTTACTTCTTAACTGCTAACTCGATTCGATTTTGTAGACAGTAACTACATACATCATGCAATGTATCTCCAAAATTATATCAAAGTGACGCTCGTATTTCAGGAGACACGACGTCATAAACATTGAGATGCTTGAAAAACTATCTTTTGCTTAAAATGGAGCATAAATTACTCAGTTTATATTCACACAGTGTTGTGTGTGTCCATGTCGAAGTTCAGTGAATGTAGAAGGATACAAGACAACTTAGACAAAATTTATATTTGGTAGAATTAATGGCAACTAGCACCAATGTAGAAAAATGTAACTTCCTGACGGATGAAAACTGTGTGCCGGACCGAGACTCGAACTTGGGACCTTTGCCTTTCGCGGGCAAGTGCTCTACCAACTGAGCTACCCAAGCACGACTCACGACCCGTCCTCATAGCTTCAAATCTGCCAGTACCTCGTCTCCTACCTTCCAAATTGAAGCTGTGAGGACGGGTCGTGAGTGGTGCTTGGTTAGCTCAGTTAGTAGAGCACTTGCCCGCGAAAGGCAAAGGTCCCAAGTTCGAGTCTCGGTCCGGCACACAGTTTTAATCTGTCAGGAAGTTTCATATCAGCGCACATTCCGCTACAGAGTGAAAATCTCATTCTAGAAAAATGTAAGTTAATGCAGCTAAGTAGGGATAAAGAACCGTAATGTTCGGATACAGTATTAGTAGTGTCCTGCTTGATGCAGTCGTCTCGTTCAAATGTCTGTGGGATAACGTTGCAAAGGAATATGAAATGGAACGAGCATGTCAGGATTGTGGTAGAGAAGACGAATGGTCGACCACGGTTTATTGGGGAAATTTTGGGAAAGTGTGGTTCATCTGTAAAGGATACCGCATATAGGACGCTAGTGCGGCGTGTTCTTGAGTACTGCTCGAGTGTTTAGGATCCATATGAGGTCGGGTTAAAAGAAGACATCGAAGCAGTTCAGAGACTGGCTGCTAGGTTTATTGCCGGTAGGTTCGAACAACACGCGAGTATGACGGAGACGCTTCGAAAACTCAAATGGGAATCCCTGGAGGGAAAGTGATGGTCTTTTAGACGAAAACTATTGACAAAATTTAGAGAACCGGCATTTGAAGCTGACTGCAGCATGATTCTAATGCCGCCAACAAATATTACGCTTAAGAATCACGAAGATAAGGTATGAAAAATTAGGGCTCATGTGGAGGCGTATAGATAGTCGCTTTTCTCTCGCTCCATTTCAGACTGGAACAGGAAACCACCGTACGGCGGCTTGCGTAGTATGTATGTAGATGTAAATATAGGGAACTATAGTATTTAGCAACTTCCAGCAAACTTTTATGTATAACTTCAAATCTTTCCTAAGCTGCTTCTCGCTTACATTGTTAAAGTGAAATCTTTAACGCATTAACTCATTTGCAAAGTAATCAGACGTCTGAAGTTGTTTTATCTGTGGGAGTTCGATTCTTGATTGGATATTTATGCTAAGAAATTCGTGCCGGATCGGGGCTCGAACCCGCATTCCCCGCTTATCGTGAGCGGTCGCCTTAAGTACTCGGCTATCCGTGCATCCTTCCAGGACTGATCCAGTCATCCATGTATTGTAGAGTCCACAGCAACATTCCTCGCAACTTACCTAGATTCCCAAAACAGGGTTAATGGGGCAGTTGCGTTCAACGTAATCTTTATCTTCAGAATTCTGTACGCCACAGCTCTTATATATTTGAAAAACGTCATATTACCGGCCTGAGCTGCTCGTAAAATACTTTATTTATATCTACATCTACATCCATACTCCGCAAGCCACCTGACGGCGTGTGGCGGAGGGTACCTTGAGTACCTCTATCGGTTCTCCCTTCTATTCCAGTCTCGTATTGTTTGTGGAAAGAAGGATTGTCGGTATGCCTCTGTGTGGGCTCTAATCTCTCTGATTTTATCCTCTTGGTCTCTTCGCGAGATATACGTAGGAGGGAGCAATATACTGCTTGACTCCTCGGTGAAGGTATGTTCTCGAAACTTCAACAAAAGCCCGTTCCGAGATACTGAGCGTCTCTCCTGCTGAGTCTTCCACTGGAGTTTATCTATCATCTCCGTAACGCTTCCGCGATTACTAAATGATCCTGTAACGAAGCGCGCTGCTCTCCGTTGGATCTTCTCTATCTCTTCTATCAACCCTATCTGGTACGGATCCCACACTGCTGAGCAGTATTCAAGCAGTGGGCGAACAAGCGTAGTGTAACCTACTTCCTTTGTTTTCGGATTGCATTTCCTTAGGATTCTTCCAATGAATCTCAGTCTGGCATCTGCTTTACCGACGATCAACTTTATATGATCATTCCATTTTAAATCACTCCTAATGCGTACTCCCAGATAATTTATGGAATTAACTGCTTCCAGTTGCTGACCTGCTATATTGTAGCTAAATGAAAAGGGATCTTTGTTTCTATGTATTCGCAGTACATTACACTTGTCTACATTGAGATTCAATTGCCATTCCCTGCACCATGCTTCAATTCGCTGCAGATCCTCCTGCATTTCAGTACAATGTTCCGTTGTTACAACCTCTCGATATACCACAGCATCATCCGCAAAAAGCCTCAGTGAACTTCCGATATCATCCACAAGGTCATTTATGTATATTGTGAATAGCAACGGTCCTACGACACTCCCCTGCGGCACACCTGAAATCACTCTTACTTCGGAAGACTTCTCTCCATTGAGAATGACATGCTGCGTTCTGTTATCTAGGAACTCTTCAATCCAATCACACAATTGGTCTGATAGTCCATATGCCCTTACTTTGTTCATTAAACGACTGTGGGGAACTGTATCGAACGCCTTGCGGAAGTCAAGAAACACGGCATCTACCTGGGAACCCGTGTCTATGGCCCTCGAGTCTCGTGGACGAATAGCGCGAGCTGGGTTTCACACGATCGTCTTTTTCGAAACCCATGCTGATTCCTACGGAGTAGATTTCTAGTCTTCAGAAAAGTCATTATACTCGAACATAATACGTGTTCCAAAATTCTACAACTAATAGACGTTAGAGATATAGGTCTATAGTTCTGCACCAGTTTCAGTCGTCTGACCATCATCAAGTTCCCATATGCCAAATAAAATAGTACATAAGTAACATTAATGGTTTAAGCTGTTCCGAATGTGTTAACTGATATAAATATCAACACCAACGAATGCCTAACGGAATATCACTTACATAAAAGTGTACACAGCGTCATGTTAGGCGAAGTATAAAATAAACTCCATGAGCATGAAATTGCAGGGCGAGCTGGAATCCCATAACAACTCACCAGTGGTGCAAATGCCCACAACAGGAAAGCAAGGTGCCGAAGTCTTTAAAACCTGGATTATCGAGCAATAGAAGAAGAACGTCATTTGGTCGGATGAGTCTTGTAGCAAGGGCTCCGACGGACTCACGAAGTTACTTCTATATCTGTGCATACATGAGACATAACATGCTGCGTCCTCCTTGACACGAAATCAGTGGCAAAATTCGCTTCATACCCCATACGATCGTACTGTCCATAATAAGCGTAGCTGTGTTACTGGGTCACATGCATCTCGGCACCTAAGTAAGAGACGCGTTAAACGTTAAAGAACTTTTGTATGAAATTCTTTAATAGTTTAGATCGCAATATTTTAACAAGCATTGATTATTAGTTTTCTGAGCAATCAGCCGTCTTCAGATCTGAACAGTAAAGAAAACTGCACGTAAAGGGGAAACAGTGTAAAGGACGCTAATGAATTGAACAGGAAGTAAGTGAAGGCAAATACATACAAGTGATAAAAAGAGTGTAGTGTCTTATCACAAAAATGGATGCTTGTGCACAAAAGTGACCACAGGAAAAGTTTTGCATGTTACAAATCGATGAAGCTGTATGTGAGCAATACTCAGAAAATGTAAATAATCCGAGTAATATAAAACGTGACATAATGCACCACTACACGAGTGTAAGTTTATGAAGATAAACTTTCCTTCTTCAAACGCGTAAGGACGTCCTACACGGCTCGGGTTCGATTCCTGGGCAGGCCGGAGATTTTTTTTTTTCTCGGGGACTAGGTGTTGGGTTGTCTCACGTTAGTACCGTCATAACTGACTTGCCACTACTGGGATGGTTGTATGGACATGTCCCGAAAGCCAATAAATTAAAAAAAGTCATACACATTGTACAGCAACATTGTAGCACCTCAGTAGCAACATGGGTCATATACCCAATACGGAGCCGTAAAAAAAGGTGCAGCTGTGACGTAGTTATCAGGCAACAATAGTGATGTGATGTGTGCCCAATTCGGAGCAGCGAGCGGACCGACTGATATTACGCGCTCGGCCTCACCCCAACTACATGCCTATAGGTGCCACTGTCGTAAACACACTTAAATAAAGAATACATGTTTGTAACACAAACGGTGGCCTCTTTCACGCACAACAAGCAAGTGTTATATTGGTGACACTGTGTCTGAGTCCAGTCTTAAGATTAGACATTACACTCATTTTATTAGTTGGTATGTATTTGCCTTCATTTACCTCTCGGTAAATTTGTCAGCGTCCTTTACACTGTTTCTCCTTTACGTGCAATTTTCCGTAATAATTCAGATCTGAATATGGCTGATTGCTCACCCGAAAGTTGTAATCAATGATTGTTAAAATATTGGAATCTGGATTGTTAAAGGATGTTATATAAAAGCTAGCTGAGTACCCGGGGTTGCCCAAGTATGTATTCATTTGCATCTTCTATTAGTTCATCTTCCCTCTCTCTCTGTCCCCCATCTCATCCTTTACCCCCTCTCTCTCCATCTCCTCATCTCCCCTCCCTCTGCCCTTCTCCTCTTCACTCCACTCTTTGTCCATCTCTGCCCCTTTCTCTGTCTATTTCCTCTTCCTTCCTCCCTCTGTTCATCTCCTTCTCCCCCCTCTCTCTGCCTATCTCTTCCTCCCCCTGACTCTGTCCATCCCTTCCTCCTCCTCTGTCCGTTCATCTTCACCTCTCCCCTCTCTCTGTCCATTGCCCCCTCTCTCTGTCCATCCCCCCTCCCCCTGTCTGTATGCATAGCCTCCTTCCCCTCCGTTGTCCGGCCATCTCCTCCTCCTCCTTTCTCCTCTACGTCATCACACTAACCCCAATAGGAACCCGGTGGTTCTTACTCCCACAGTACTTCTTTCCAGATCGTAACTAATATGTGCACCAAATTTGGTTGCAATCGTTCCAGAGGTGTAGGGTGTGCTTTTTACCCGTGGCTTTGCCCGCGTACGCATATGTCAGATATATTTCACATATATGTACACATGTTTCACCCGTGTCTCAATTGAATTTCGCTCTGCAGTTTCAGTCTCACGCAGTTTAATGTTTATGACACAATATCTCCTGAACTATGTACTGTAGAATGATATCATTTTACGCACATCCAGTGGTATATGTGGCTTCCGTCTGTGAAATGTGTTGAGTACAGTTAGTAGTAACGAAGTAATAAATTAAAACGACATGCATGATGCGGCAGTTTTCCAAGCATCGCAGTGCTTATGGCGTTTGAACTGTGTGTAGTAATACGACATATTTTGTAGGTACATTCAGCGACATACATGGATACTGTCTGCGAAAAGTGTTGCGAATAGAGTAAGTAACAACGAAGTAGTAAATATAAACGTCTTGTTTGACGCGGTGGTTTTTCATGAATGTCAGCGTTTTTTGACGCCATATCTCGTGAACTATGTGTCGTACAATGATAAAATTTTGCTGGTTCGTTCTATGACATTCGTGAATAGTACAGTTATGAACATGGCTGTTATTCAGCAACCGTATGCTAATTTCAATATAAGATCAAACATTGTCTGAAAAATGTGTCACGAATACAGTTAGTACAAAGGAGTAATAAATTAAAACTTAATCCTTTTTGTGGTAGTTTTAGTGCATGAACAACCAAAACATAGTACACAATAAACTATTTTTCCTTTCATCATCTTGTAGGACTTCTCAGCGAGAAAGAGTTCTTTAAAAGTTTCACATTATGTGTAAAGTTTGTTGTAAGTCTCTAAGTGCTCTCACTCTCAACTATTGGACAGCTGAGGTACGGGTATTCTCGGGTCGTGAGCTACATTGCTTTCCCTGTCCCCACCCCTTTGATAGGTGGTGATTCTTAACCAACAGCGATAATGTCCAGACAGTAAATTATATGTGTACCAAGTTCGGTTGAAATCGGTCCAGTGGTTTAGGATGAGATGTGGAACATACATACATAGGTACATACATACACTACTGGCCATTAAAATTGCTACACCACGAAGATGACGTGCTACAGACGCGAAATTTAACCGAGAGGAAAAAGATGCTGTGATATGCAAATGATTAGCTTTTAAGACCATTCACACAAGGTTGGCGCCGGTGGCGACACCTACAACGTGCTGACATGAGGAAAATTTCCAACCGCCTTCACATACACAAACAGCAGTTGAACGGCGTTGCCTGGTGAAACGTTGTTATGATGCCTCGTGTAAGGAGAAGAAATGCGTACCATCACATTTCCGTTTTTGATAAAGGTCGGATTGTAGCCTATCGCGATTGCGGTTTATCGTATCGCGACATTGCTGCTCGCGTTGGTCGAGATACAATGACTGTTAGCAGAATGTGGAAACGGTGGGTTCAGGAGGGTAATACGGAACGCCGTGCTGGATCCCAACGGCCTCGTATCACTCACTAACAGTGGAGATGGCAGGCATCTTATCCCCATGGCTGTAACGGATCGTGCAGCCACGTCTCGAACCCTGAGTCAACAGATGGGGACGTTTGCAAGACAACAACCATCTCCACGAACAGTTCGCCGACGTTTGCAGCAACATGGACTATCAGCTCGGAGACCATGGCTCCAGACAGGAGAGCCTGTGATGGTGTACTCAACGACGAACCTGGGTGCACGAATGGCAAAATGTCATTTTTTCGGATGAATCCAGGTTCTGTTTACAGAATCATGATGGTCCTATCTGTGTTTGGGGACATGGCGGTGAACGTACATTGGAAGCGTGTATTCGTCATCGCCATACTGGCGTATCACCCGGGGTGATGGTATGGGGTGCCAGTGGTTACACGCCTCGGTCACCTCTTGTTCGCATTGACGGCACTTTGAACAGTGGACGTTAAATTTCAGATGTGTTACGACCCGTGGGTCTACCCTTCATTCGATCCCTGCGAAACCCTACATTTCAGCAGGATAATGCACGACCGCATGTTACAGGTCCTGTACGGGCCTTTGTGGATACAGAAAATGTTCCACTGCTGCCCTGGCCAGCACATTCTCCAGATCTCTCACCAACTGAAAATGTCTGGTCAATGTTGGCCGAGTAACTGACTCGTCACAATATTCCAGTCACTACTCTTGATGAGCTGTGGTATCGTGTTGAAGCTGCAGGGGCAGCTGCACCTGTACACGCCATCCAAGCTCTGTTTGACTCAATGCCCAGGAGTATCAAGGCCGTTATTAAGGCCAGTGGTGGTTGTTCTGGGTACTGATTTCTCAGAATCTATGGACCCAAATTGCGTGAAAATGTAATCACATGTCACTTCTAGTATAATATATTTGTCCAATAAATACCCGTTTATCATCTGCATTTCTTCTTAGTGTAGCAATTTTAATGACCAGTAGTGTACGTACATCCATTTTTCTAATGTGTTAGGAGTCTTTTAAAGCTTAACATTTTCACAGATCGCTTGTCTGCACCCTGACCATGTCGGGACATAATGAAAATCGTATGCTCGTACCGGACCGCAGGTGTCGACGCCGGCTGGAGTGTCGAGGCACGGCTCGCTGGTGTCGTCGCCTGGGTCGGTGACGTCGTCGGCGGCGGCGGCTGCGGCGGTGGCGTCGGCAGCTGGTGCGGCGTCGTGCCACAAGCCGCTGTCCCCGCAGGCGTCGCTCGTCTCCTGCAGGGCCGACGACGAGCTGCCGCAGCCCAAGTGCGTCAACGCCCTCGTCGCCAGGGGTACGTCACCATCCGACATTATACACGTAGATCGTTTAAGTACACGGAAACCTAAATAAAAATAGTCAAGCACCCAGAATACTGTGAGACAGTATTAATTAAAGAAATTCAAACAAAATTAACGATTGATGATAAATATTCCCCTCAAAAATAAAAAATAAATTTCTTCTGATAAGCTACAGTACATGCTCGAAAAGCAAGCGATTAAGTCAACAAACAATTTTTATAAAATTATGTTTTCTTTTCACGCCATTTCAGCATTTACCAAAACAGAATTATCGGCAGAGAGTACAAACCAGCGGGAAGAGGGATACAAAGCTTCAACAACTTTAAATTACAAGTAATTGATAACCTATTTATAAAAAGATCTTTAATTTATCTCAATAATTAATGTTTTAAAACCAACTAAAAATCCATATTTAATGCCAGAAGTGTGAAAAATTCGCATTTAAATAAATAAACACACAAATTTTGGAAATAATTCATTTTTAAAAATATACTTTTTATTCGCCTCCACTTGAAATAAGATACATCATTTGTCTCCAAAAAAAGTTGACAACCCTAGTCATGGTTCATACACAACCGAAAAGGCTGAAAAGTATGCAACTCTAGTCACTGAAACCCGGAGACTGAGTGAAATTCATATAGCTGACATTGCCGGTTGTTTCATTCGACTGTCTCATTCGAGTGAAAACGCCGACTGAATGAAATAAAAGGCAGGCTGACCAATAGGTTCTTAAAGCCAGCCATTGCTCTATCACTATGAAGTGCAACGTGCAAACGCGGAAGTTTGAATAATCCTGTTGTGTTAAAGGTGCAAACAATCAAAACGAAACAATCTGTGACTTGGTGAATTGGTTTGGTAAAACATATTTAGATCATGATTTTACGAAGTAATGAAGGCAGGAAGAAGAAGAGGGTGGCCCTGCCACTTTTGCGACACTGTCCATCCTACATTGTTGTTTTCCCTCCGATTCAGCCAATACTGCTCGACCACCTGCGTACTTAACAGTGTACACAGATACGATCACCATTCGTGTTGCAGGGATGGCTGAGGGCTCGCCACTGCCGCGCGTCGGAGCTGCGGCCGTGCCGGACGACAGCGGCGGAGCCGGGGCCGGAAGCGGGGGCGGAAACGGCGGCGGGGGCGGCAGTCGGACGTCGCCCCACGGCTCGCTCAGCTCGGGCTCCGCCGAAGGCGCGACGCCCACACCGCCGGAGGCCATCAAGAAAATCTTCATGTTCTTCGAGCCCCGCGGCTGCCTGAAAGAGCGCGACGACTATTCGCTCTACATGTTCCCTCCGCGCAACAGGTAACGTGAATGCGCAGGCGCTGCTAGCCCACCCGTAACACGTTCCGAGTCGACAGAAGCGTCCGATCCAACGCGTCGGCTTTGACCCGTGACGTAAGGGTGTTGTGTGTGACGTCATGACGGCGCGGAGTTTGGTTTGAGTGTGGCTGTCTCCAGTTCCGTTTTATCTTACTTTATTTACTTTTCTGATCTGTTCATTCTATCTCGTGAGATTTTTTTTTTAATTTAAAAACACTTATTACTTATTTTAATTATCTGTTTCCTCGAATTTCTGTTTTAGTCTATTATATTTATCTTTGATCTGTTCGTTCTATCCCGTGAGATTTTTTTTTTTTAAAAGACAAAAAACACTAATCAGCTACTGAAGCATCTTTATCTTCTATGGGTTGCAGGGGTTACGACCCCTGGGGAGGTGGGTCGGTATTCATGCATGGCTGTCTTCACTTACACGTTGTAGCTACGCAAGGCGTCTAAATTTGTTTATATTTAGTTCGCCCCCCACCCAAAATACCCCATTTCCCGCGCTTGTCCCGTTAGTGTCATTAGGCTTCTTGTGGAAAGTGTGTGTGTTTGTTTTTGTTTCCGCCATATTTGTGACGTCATGGGTCAAAGCAGACGGGTGGGATCGGACGCTTCCGTATTTCCCACGTTCCGACTGAGTGAATCCTCCCTTCGAGTAAATAAAACTACTTGCGTAATCTCTAGCCTTCCCTCAGAAGGATATTGCGCTCCTCTTTGTCACAAAGTCCCTTCAGACATTCTTCGATACAGCCATCACTGTGTCTCGAGGCAGCGAAGCCCACGGCGCTCAAATTACCCACATTATTTTCGTCAACTGTTTGAGAATAAAAGCACTTCACACACGGTTCCAATACTTTCCCAAATTACTTTTCTCAAGCACCTCCTACGAAATTATGAATCGAAAAAAGCTTACCGCTTATAACATGTTCACTGTGTGAGGTAACGGGCGAGTTGTGGCTCCCTGAAAAGATTCTTAAGTTCAGAGTTTGGCGGCCACCGCTCGGGCCGTTTGGCAAGGCGCAGCTAGTTAGCAAGCGCGTGGTGCCTCACAACGGCCGGAGCATGTGATCAATCGAGTACGTGGCTGGGAATTCCTTGGTGACGCTGTGCGCCGGGAGAGATAGAAAGAAAGACTTGGACAGTGGAGCATTTTGCGCGTGACCGCGGAGGATAGAAATATTTCGGAGTGCCGACCTGTGCTCTTGTGTGATTTCCGTGGCTTCTGCAGTGAAGTCGCAGTACGCGTTCAGAAGTGAATATCTCGCGAGCTACGTTGTTGTTCATAACTAATTACGTGCAGTAGGAATCTATTGTTTCCCTGTTATTCAACTTATATTTTATTTCATTGCTGGACCATCGACACCAATAAGTGTTTTGCAGAAATATACCGCATTCTCAAAAGTACTTCTACTATCACAATTATCATTTAAAGTCGTTAAGATAGTACCTGCAAATTTTATTTAATTGCAATCTTTCATTTATAAATTTATATGTTGCATTCGTAATTCGCAATTGCCGAGTGATAGAAACCTTCGACCATTCGATTCATGTGTATATTCTTATCGTATACTGTAGACTCAATAGTATTTGGCCTGTAATGCGGGAACTACGTATCTCAGCCCCTAGACAACGAAGCCAGCCAAAACTTTTAATATTTCAAATCTGAGTCGGAGGGTGCGTAGTTTTTGGAAAGCCCGCAACTGTTTATGCAGGAAAACTGCCGCATGAGGCATGACGTTTTCGATTTATTACTTCTTTACTATTTTTTATGGTAACTCTATTCGCAACACACTTTGTAGTCAGTATCTACTTATTTCACTGTATGTACGTGAAAAATTATATCATTCACAACGTGCACTTCAGGAGATATAACATGATAAACTTTGAGATACGTGAAAAACTAGCCTTTGCTCAAAATGAAGAGTAAATTACTCAGGCTGCATTTACCCAGTGTTTCATAATGTGAGCACTTTGTCGACTTCCAACAAACTTTAACCATAATTGAAACCTTTCTTACACTTCTTCATCGCTTACATACTTAAAGTCAAGTATTTAACACATCAACTCATTTGTAAAGTAATCAAACGTTTGAATCTGTTTTATACATGCGATTTCGATTCTTTAAAGAATCGGCGGTTTACTGGTTTATAACTGCTTCCCGCATAACCAACTCTGGTTATGCGGATACAGACTCTTGACCTACGAACGGATCAGCGACAGGCAGTCTGTCAGAGATGTGACAGGGGATGGTAGACTATAAAACGTAACAGCTCAATATTCAGATGATTCCAAGAACTAATGTAGTTTATCTTTCACACGACACTAAAGCTGATTCAGGTTGCTTAATTGTTATATCATTAGGTAGGATCTATGTAGTAATTTCACCTTTTGAACACTGAAGTGCAATTTTCAATAACGTCATGTTAAAGTACTCGTCAAAATTATATCCATCTATTGCTATGCATCACCAATTCGTTCACTTACAATTAGAAACCTTCAATTACAGACAAACAAATAATGAAAGACACACCAAAAAATACTGTTTTTATAATGTGTGAAATCCGTAACAACGCTGATTAACGCACTGCCAGCTTACTATGCAAAGGCGAAGGTAGTATTATGGGCTACCACTTTATTTTTAAACCATAAATTCCAAAATTGTTACTGAAATTTGATGAAAACCTCAAAAAATAATCTTTATTATGTTATAATCTTTATTATGTTATAAAAAAGCCAATCACATATTTTTTAGTTTAAATCAAAATGACATATTGTGAAAAAATGGAAATGTGGTAGTAATATTGGCTACCCTATAAAAACAAAAAAGTCAATATTATTTCCTGTAAATTTTTGTGGAGTAATTAGAAAATAGCAAACCCTTTATACTAAGATATGTTTATCACAAGCTGTTCATTAAGGGTCGGCAGAAATCACAAATATAATGTTCTGTTTTGCAGTCAGCGCACTCGTTGTGCGCCCACGTCTCGCACATTAGGCACTGAATCCATAGCTCTCCTTTAGTGTCTTTGGAATATAACCCCTCATATAAAAGGCAGGTAGCATCTTCATCTCAAGGCCTTTCAGCACCAATACGCGGCTCTGGAACTGACTTCTCAGAGTCTATCGATCCCTCCCCTGAGCTCTAGCATGATGATTGGAGATTGATGATCAATTTTCGCTTCACTGATGGCGTTTTGCTTTTTATTCCTTGTTTCTTTCTTTTCTCAACACCTTTCCCACATTTCACGTTCTTCGTATTCTCTTTTATAGTATCACTTTCAATCTTCCTTTTTTTGTCCACTTCTTTTTCCTCCTTTATTTTCCTTTTTTTATCAGCTTCCTTTTCTTCATGCTTTTTTGAGCTTCTTCCAAATATAGCCTATTTTGTAAGGTAATCCTGTAATTACAGCTGCCTTTCCTGGCTTAGATACTTTCTTTGTTTTTTTTCTCATTTTTTGGAACTGGCAAAATGTCCTTGGGTGATATCTTAATGTTTCCTATTGAAAAGTGGGACGCACTGCTAGGGCCAGCTTCTGGTAGGTCTTTGGCACACGGTATGTGGTGGCCCTGGTCGCTGGTGTGAGCCTTGTGTGGACCAGTAGGGGCCTGGCATATATTCTGGGCGAGCCTTCTGTGTTATCAGGCTGGTTTTCTTTAGGCAGTAAACTTGGTTTTGTTTTAGAACGCTTCCTTCCTTTATGTGTCTGGAAGGTGTTAACTTCCAACTCTTCCATGTTTGAGGGCCCAAAGTCGACATCTGTCAAAACACTTCGATTTCACGGGAAAGTCCCCCACAAACTTCAAACCCATTCACAGCTATTTGACCACTCTGGCACCTTAGGTATGCTTTTCCAAACAGTTCACCTACCTCATAAGGACCAAGTGGTTTATCATTATGGAGCATTGATTGCCTAACATTCTCACTATAGTGAAACTTGAGAGTGGACATGAAGGACTTATCCAATGGTTGCACCCACCTTTTTGCAGTTTCTTCAGTTTTAGTCTAAAGTTCATAACCAATATATTGTGGTCAAAGTACACATCTGCCCCTGGCAATGTCTTAAAATTTCAAATCTGGTTCCTAAATCTCTGTATTATCATTATATAATCTATCTGAAACCTTCCAGTAATTCCATGCTTCTTCCATGTATACAACCTTCTTTCATGAGTCTTCAACCAAGTGTTAGCTATGATTAAGTTATGCTCTGTGCAAAATTCTACCAGACAGCTTCCTCTTTCATGCCTTACCCCCATTCCATATTCACATACTATGTTTCCTTCTCTCCCTTTTCCTACTATCGAATTCCAGTCACCCGTTGTTGTTGTGGTCTTCAGTCCTGAGACTGGTTTGATGCAGCTCTCCATGCTACTCTATCCTGTGCAAGCTTCTTCATCTCCCAGTACCTACTGCAACCTACATCCTTCTGAATCTGCTTAGTGTATTCATCTCTTGGTCTCCCTCTACGATTTTTACCCTCCACGCTGCCCTCCAATACTAAATTGGTGATCCCTTGATGCCTCAGAACATGTCCTACCAACCGATCCCGTCTTCTGGTCAAGTTGTGCCACAAACTTCTCTTCTCCCCAATCCTATTCAATACTTCCTCATTAGTTATGTGATCTACCCATCTAATCTTCAACATTCTTCTGTAGCATCACATTTCGAAAGCTTCTATTCTCTTCTTGTCCAAACTATTGATCGTCCATGTTTCACTTGCATACATGGCTACACTCCATTCAAATACTTTCAGAAACGACTTCCTTACACTTAAATCTATACTCGATGTTAACAAATTTCTCTTCTTCAGAAACGCTTTCCTTGCCATTGCCAGTCTACATTTTATATCCTCTCTACTTCGACCATCATCAGTTATTTTGCTCCCCAAATAGCAAAACTCCTTTACTACTTTAAGTGTCCCATTTCCTAACCTAATTCCCTCAGCATCACCCGACTTAATTCGACTACATTCCATTATCCTCGTTTTGCTTTTGTTGATGTTCATCTTATATCCTCCTTTCAAGACACTGTCCATTCCATTCAACTGCTCTTCCAAGTCCTTTGCTGTCTCTGACAGAATTACAATGTCATCGGCGAACCTCAACGATTTTATTTCTTCTCCATGGATTTTAATACCTACTCCGAATTTTTCTTTTGTTTCCTTTACTGCTTGCTCAATATACAGATTGAACAACATCGGGGAGAGGCTACAACCCTGTCTTACTCCCTTCCCAACCACTGCTTCCCTTTCATGTCCCTCGACTCTTATAACTGCCATCTGGTTTCTGTACAAATTGTAAATAGCCTTTCGCTCCCTGTATTTTACCCCTGCCACCTTTAGAATTTGAAAGAGAGTATTCCAGTCAACATTGTCAAAAGCTTTCTCTAAGTCTACAAATGCTAGAAACGTAGGTTTGCCTTTCCTTAATCTTTCTTCTAAGATAATTCGTAAGGTCAGTATTGCCTCACGTGTTCCAGTATTTCTACGGATTCCAAACTGATCTTCCCCGAGGTTGGCTTCTACTAGTTTTTCCATTCGTCTGTAAAGAATTCGTGTTAGTATTTTGCAGCTGTGACTTATTAAACTGATAGTTCGGTAATTTTCACATCTGTCAACACCTGCTTTCTTTGGGATTGGAATTATTATATTCTTCTTGAAGTCTGAGGGTATTTCGCCTGTTTCATACATCTTGCGCACCAGATGGTAGAGTTTTGTCAGGACTGGCTCTCCCAAGGCCATCAGTAGTTCTAATGGAATGTTGTCTACTCCGGGGGCCTTGTTTCGACTCAGGTCTTTCAGTGTTCTGTCAAACTCTTCACGCAGTATCGTATCTCCCATTTCATCTTCATCTACATCCTCTTCCATTTCCATAACACTGTCCTCAAGTACATCGCCCTTGTATAGACCCTCTATATACTCCTTCCATCTTTCTGCTTTCCCTTCTTTGCTTAGAACTGGGTTTCCATCTGAGCTCTTGATATTCATACAAATCGTTCTCTTATCTCCAAAGGTCTCTTTAATTTTCCTGTAGGCAGTATCTATCTTACCCCTAGTGAGGTAAGCCTCTACATCCTTACATTTGTCCTCTAGCCATCCCTGCTTAGCCATTTTGCACTTCCAGTCGATCTCATTTTTGAGACGTTTGTATTCCTTTTTGCATGCTTCATTTACTGCATTTTTATATTTTCTCCTTTCATCAATTAAATTCAATATTTCTTCTGTTACCCAAGGATTTCTACTAGCCCTCGTCTTTTTACCTACTTGATCCTCTGCTGCCTTCACTACTTCATCCCTCAAAGCTACCCATTCTTCTTCTACTGTATTTCTTTCCCCAATTCCTGTCAATTCTTCCCTTATGCTCTCCCTGAAACTCTGTACAACCTCTGGTTCTTTCAGTTTATCCAGATCCCATCTCCTTAAATTCCCACCTTTTTGCAGTTTCTTCAGTTTTAATCTACAGGTCATAACCAATAGATTGTGGTCAGAGTCCACATCTGCCCCTGGAAATGTCTTACAATTTAAAACCTGGTTCCTAAATCTCTGTCTTACCATTATATAATCTATCTGATACCCTTTAGTCACCCATGACTATTAAATTTTTCTCTCCCTTCACTATCTGAATAATTTCTTTTATCGCATCATACATTTCATTAATCTCTTCGTCACGTGCGGAGCTAGTTGGCATATAAACTTGTACTACTGTAGTAGGCGTGGGCTTCGTATCTATCTTGGCCACAAGAATGCATTCACTATGCTGTTCGTAGTAGCTTACCCGCATTCCTACTTTTTATTCATTATTAAACCTAATCCAGCATTACCCCTATTTGATTTTGTATTTATAACCCTGTATTCACCTTACCAGAAGTCTTGTTACTCCTGACGCCGAACTTCACTAATTCCCACTATATCTAACTTAAACCTATCCATTTCCCTTTGTAAAGGTTCGAACCTACCTGCCCAATTAAGGGATCTGACCTGTAGAATGCCAGTTTTCTTTCTCCTGATAACAACGTCCTACTGAGTAGTCCCCGCCCAGAGATCCGAATGGGGGACTATTTTACCTCCGGAATATTTTACCCAAGAGGACGCCATCATCATTTAACCATACAGTAAAGCTGCATGTTTACGGGAAACATTACGGCTGTAGTTACCCCTTGCTTTCAGCCGTTCGCAGTATCAGCACAGCAAGGCCGTTTTGGTTAGTGTTTCAAGATCAGTCAATCATCCTGACTGTTGCTCCTGCAACTACTGAAAAGGCTGCTGCCTCTCTTCAGGAACCAAACGTTTGTCTGGCCTCTCAACAGATACCCCTCCGCTGTGGTTGCACCTACGGTACGGCCATCTGTATCGCTGAGGCACACAAGCCTTCCCACCAACGGCAAGGTCCATATGGGGGGGGGCTTATTAAAATTGAAAAACAGAGGAAACGAGATGAATAGAGTAGACAAACGGTTGCTCACCCAGCATGAATACTAAGTTGCACACTGGAGAAATGTACTGAAAAAGAGTTGTTTCTATAGTTAAGAAGCTAGTCTCCAGAAGTCTTGCACTTCGTGGAGACGAAGAGGTCTTTGGCTCTGTGAAAAATGATAATTTCCTCATGGGTCTCGAATTAATTGCGGTGTGTGAGTCTTTTATGGGTGACCAAATAGTAAGGTTTGGTAACCATGGAATCGGATTTACTTCATACTTGTCACCAGCAACTTATGAAGATTTAATACGTCTTAAACCTTCTGACAATGTTGTCTGGAATACTCTCTTTCAAATTATGAAGGTGACAGGGGTAAAAATATTGGGAGCGAAAGGCTATTCACAATGTGTACAGAAACCAGATGGCAATTATAAGAGTCGAGGGATGCGAAAGGGAAGCAGTAATTGCAAAGGGAGTGAAACAGGGTTGTAGCCTATCCCCAATATTATTCAATCCGTATGTTGCACTAGCAGTAAAGGAAACAAAAGAACAATTTGGAGTAGGAATTAAAATCCAAGGGGAATAAATAAAAACTTTGATGTTTGCCGATGACATTGTCAGAGACAGCAAAGGACCTGGAAGAGCAGTTGAACGGAATGGACAGTGTCTTGAAAGGAGGATGTAAGGCGAGCATCAACAACAGCAAAACGAGGATAATGGAATGTAGTCGTATTAAGTCAGATGATGCTGAGGGAATTAGATTAGGAAGTGAGACACTTGAAGTAGTAGATGAGTTTTGCTATCTGGGGAGAAAATAAAACTAATGATGATCGAAGTAAAGAGGATATAAAATGTAGATTGGAAATGGCAAGGAGTGCGTTTCTGAAGAAGAGAAATTTGTTAACATCAACCACAGATTTAAGTGTCAGGAAATCTTTTCTGAAAGTATTTGTATGGAGTGTAGCCATGTATGGAAGCGAAACATGGATGATAAATGTTTTGGGCAACAAGAGAGTAGAAGTTTTCGAAATGTGGTGCTACAGAAGAAAGCTGCAGATTAGATGGGTAGATCACATAACTAATGAGGAGGTACTGCACAGAATAGAGGAGAAGAGTAATTTGGCACAACCTGACTACAAGAAGGGATCGATTTATAGGACACGTTCTGAGGCATCAAGGGATCACCAATTTAGACTTGAGCGAAGCGTGAAGAGTAAAAGTCGTGTAGGGAGACCAAGAGATGAATACACTAAGCAGATTCAGAAGGATGTAGGTTGCAGTAGTTACTCGGAGATGGAGAAGCTTGCACAGGATAGAGTAGCATGGAGAGCTGCATCACACCAGTCTCTGTACTGAAGACCACAACAACATGGAGAGATCAGTGACCCAAAAAATATGTAATGAGGTTATTGCTTCTAAATATTTATCAGTCATAGTAGATTCTACTCCGGATATATCCCATAACTGGCTAAGTATAATAATTAGATACCATATGTAAATGAAGATGGGCTCTAAAGTTGAAAGATTCGTATGTTTTACCAAAAATGCAGCCGACCTTTGTGACCGAGCGGTTCTAAAGGCTTCAGTCCGGAACCACGCTGCTGCTACGGTCGCAGTTTAGAATCCTGCCTCGGGCATGGATGTGTGTTCTGTCCTTAGGTTAGTTAGGTTTCAGTAGTTCTAAGTCTAGGGGACTGATGACCTCAGATGTTAAGTCCCATAGTGCTCAGAGCCATTTGAACCATTTGAACCAAAAATGCAGGTCACACTGGAGAGAAGATTTCTGAAGAAATTTTGAGTTCTTTAGAATCCTTTACTGAAATTCGACAACTGCAGAGGTTAGTCACGCGATAACGCAGCCAAAATGTCTTGTACACATTCAGGCTTGCAAGACTCAGGGACTGAAACTCTCAGGTTTTCTTCATTCCATGTTCAGCTCACTCGCTTAATGTAGTTGGCTCACGAACTGCACAGCTGCAATATGATTTTTTGTGTTAATTCAAGGTTTATACAACTTCTTTGCAGATTCTACAAGTAGATGGAATATCCTGGAAACAGTTTTTGATTCTGTATGACAGTGAAGTCACTGACTACAACATGGTGGTGTGCATGTGAGGCTACTAGTAAGAGTTTGAATTCAGATTGGAAAGCTGTATTATTTCATTAAAAACAATTTCAGAAAATGATTGTGATAGAGTTAGGTGTGAAGCTGAAGGCCTTCTTAGAAAGTTAAGTAGGGTTTCTTGAGATCAGTGTGATGTTGTATACTGCAACAGTTTGGCAAAGCAATGGAAAAACTGCAAGCTGAGGATGTAAACATTTGTACTTCTGTTGAAATGTGTGACTTAGTGTTTTTAGCTGTGCTTCAGACATCTGTTTCATTTCACAAGGACTCAGCTGAAAAGAAACTTATGGAAATCAGGAATTTGGAATCAGTTTCACCTCCTTCAGCTGCTAAGAATCAAAAAAGGAAACGTAAAATTAAACACAAGAGATTCTTTTATGAGTCATCTGACTCAGAAGACGAACACAAACGCCCTGAATAAGAAACAGGATCAGATTGTGAGATCTGGAGAAGAATGAAAATGTCTTAATCTAAGATTATACAAAATCTTCAGAAACTACATCTATACTCTGAAAACCACCGTGAGGTGCATGGCAGAGGATAGGTCTCATTGTACCAATTATTAGGGTTTCTTCCTGTTCCGTTTACGAATGGAGCGCGGGAAGAATGATTGTCTGAAAGCCTCTGTGCGTGCATTAATTATGCCAGTCTTATACTCACGATACCTATGTGAGCGCTACGTAGGGGGTTGTACGAGGATAAGTCAATTATTATCCGCAGTTTAGTTATATTTTTTTTTTTATTTTGGTAGGACTGTCGTTTTATGTTGATGATGCATGCTTTGTTTATTTGTTGTTATGTGGTTCAAATGGCTCTGAGCACTATGGGACTTAACATCTGAGGTCATCAGTCCCCTAGAACTTAGAACTACTTAAACCTAACTAACCTAAGGACAGCACACACATCCATACCCGAGGCAGGATTCGAACCTGCGACCGTAGCGGTCGCGCGGTTCGAGACTGAAACGCCTAGAACCGCTCGGCCACCGCCGGCCGGCTTTGTTGTTATATCTTTGCAATTTTCTAGCTGCTAGGTTAGTTTCGTTATCGCTGCCGTGCTGTTAACCATGGCTTCATGGCTGCTCCGCTGTCTATTTGCACGAAAGAAGAGCAACGTTCAGTGATTCTTTTTTTTTTCGGAAGGTGTATCAGGGGCCGAAATTAATAGATGAGTTTCGACAAGTGCGGGAATAGTGTTCTACCACAACGGAGTGTCAACAAATGGATTGAAAAATTCCGAAATGGTTGCACAAGTGTTACGCACGATGAAGGAGCTGGACGACCGTTTACCGCCACAAATGAAGAAACCATTGAGGAGCGTTCACGTGAAATGATTCTCTTAGACAGACGATTAACTATTGACGAAGTGGCACATCGTCTGTAAATTAGTCACAGTTCTGCCTATGACATCATCCACAACAGACTTGGGTTTCATAAAGTTTCTGCAAGATGGGTCCCAAAACGGCTCACAGTTGCATAAATAAACAAGCTTGGACATCTGCAAAAACATTTGGATCGCTATGGTAACGGAGGGGACAACTTCTTAGACAGGATCATTACTGATGACGATAATGGATCCATCATTACGAGCCGGAGAGTAAACGGCAGAGTATGGAATGGAAACATCCAAATTCACCGTGCAAGAAAAAGTTCAAGACCCAACCGCCCGCAAGAAAACTGATGCTTCTGGTTTTTTGGGACGCACATGATCCAGTACTGGAACATTATGGGGAAAGGGACACAACAATAAACAGTGTACGTTACAGTGAGATGCTTACTGCCAGGCTAAAGCCTGCAATTAGAAGCAAACGCTGAGGATTGCTGTCAAAGCCTGTTGTGTTGTTGCACGACAATGCCCGTCGGCATACTGCTGCCCACACTGCTGAAACGCTCCAGAAACTCAAATTTGAAGTACTGGATCATCCTCCATATAGTTTTGATCTTTCCCCTTTTCACTATCACTTGTTTGGTCCACTCAAACAGGCATTAACGGGCCGTCGATTGGCCTCGGACGAAGCAGTGACAGAAGCGGTGCATTCCTGGTTCGCAGCTCAACCGAGAACCTTTTTTTATGAGGGCATCAGGAAGCTTGTACAACGATGGACCAAGTGCGTTGAAATGCAAGGATACTATGTCGAAAAATGATGTTCTTGTAAGTTTCCTACTTGATTACAATAAAATTTTATAACTACTTTGCGGATAATAATTGACTTACCCTTGTAGTATACCCCTAGAGTAATCACTTAAAGCCAGTTCTTGAAACTTAGTTAACAGACTTTCTCGGAATAGTTTACGTCTGTCTTCAAGAGTCTGCCAGTTCAGTTCCTTCAGTATCTCTGTGACACTCTCCCACATATTAAATAAACCTGTGACCATTCGTGTTGCCCTTCTCTATCTATGTTCAATATCCCCTATTAGTCCTATCTGATACAGGTCCCACACACTTGAATAATATTCTAGAACTGGTTGCACGAGTGATTTGTAAGCAATCTCTTTTGTAGACTGATTGCACTTCCCCAGTATTCTACCAATAAACCGAAGTCTACCATCTGCTTTACCTATGACTGAACCTATGTGATCATTCCCTTTCATTTCCCTACAAAGTATTACACCCAGATATTTGTATAAGTTGGCTTATTCCTACAGTGACTCATTGACGTCATAGTTATAGGTTAATACATTTTTTTCGTTTTGTGAAGTGTACAATTTTACATTTCTGAACTTTTAGAGCAAAAAAAGTTATCAATCTCTGCACCACATTGAAGTCTCATGAAGATCTGACTGAATATTTATGCAGCTTTTTTCAGATAGCACTTCATTGTAGATAACTACCTCATCAGCAAACAGCCTGATTTTACTATTCATTCTATTAATTGTCTGCAAGGTTATTAACATACAAGATGAACAGCAAGGGTCCCAACACACTTCCCTGGGGAGCACCCAAAGTTACTTTTACATCTGACGATGACTTCCGTTCAAGATAACATGCTGGTCTTCCTAGCAAAAACTCCTCAACCCAGTCACATATTTCACTTGATACCCCATACGATCTTACTTTTCACAATAAGCTTAGGTGCAGTACTGAGTCAAATGCGTTACGGAAATCAAGAAACACTGCATCTACATGGTTGTCTTGATCCACAGCTTCAGTATGTCGTGAGAAAAGTGCGAATTGTGTTTCACATGATCGACGTTTTCGAAATCCATGCAGGTTGGCAATGAGGACGTCATTCTATTCAAGATACCACATTGTGTTTGAGCTCAGAATGTGTTATAAGATTCTACAACAAATCGATGTCAAGGCCATTGAATGGTAGTTTTGTGGATCACTTCTACTACCCTTCTTGTAGATGGGTGTGACCTGTGCCTTTTCCCAAGAATTGGGCACGGTTTTTTATATGAGGGATCTACAATAGATTATAGTTTGAAATGGGGCTAACTCAGTCACAAATTCATTCCAGAATCTCACAGGGATTTTATTGGGGCCTGGAGCTTTGTTCAGTTTTAACGATTTCAGGAGTTTCTCAGAATAACTGACACTAATACTTGTTTCATACCTTTTCAGTGGTATGAGCATTAAATTGGGGCAATTCATCTGGTTTTTCCTTTGTAAAGGAACATTTAAAAATGGAGTTAAAAGTTTCAGTTTTCTCTCTACCGCCACGCGGGATTAGCCGAGTGGTCTAAGGTGCTGCAGTCATGGATTGTGCGGCTGGTCCCGGCGGAGGTTAGAGTCCTCCCACGGGCATGGGTGTGTGTGTTTGTCCTTAGGTTAAGTAGTGTGTAAGCTTAGGGACTGATGACCTTAGCAGTTAAGTCCCATAAGATTTCACATACATTTGAACATTTTTCTCTCTACCTATAGCCCTAAGCTTTGTTTTACATCTTTAATGCAGTCTTGTACAGTGTCTGTATACCATAGAGGTTCCCTCCAATTAAAAACTGTTCTACTGGGAGCACATCTGTCCAGTGCATGGTCAACTATTCTCTTAATCTTGAGCCAGAGTTCCTCTACATGCTCCTGACCTGTGCTGAAAGTTTCTATTCCCTCACTGAGATATGCCACTAATGATTTTTGATCTACAGTAGTTTACTGATCTTCACTGATACCAGTTTCGATGTGGTCATTCTCAAAGGTGTCAGGTCTGTTTGTTGCCATTAGATCCAGTATGTTTCCATCATGAGTGGTGTGGGGCCCTGCCCACTCTTCGCTTATAGGATGCTCAAAGGATGCTGCGTTCTCGGATAGCTATAGAACAATTCAAACAAATCACATTAATAGTTCTTATTTCAATAAAGCAGACTGACAATACTTAACTTTGAATTTACAATGGTGTCGCAAGCGATGGGCGACATGCAAATAGAGTTCTTTGCTGTATACAAGGTCCATGTAAGCAATTGATATGCTTTCGTAGTGCTGGTCTGGTACTGTCCAATATTGTGCGAATACTGTGTGGTAGCGAGGCTAGCAGGAGCGGCGCTTATATTCTCTTCCGCTAGAGGGCACTCCTGTCTTGATGCGGTCCTTGTCAGTGGGCTATTGGCTGACCTCGTCTCACAACCTTCTTTGCTCCTGCTTTCTTCGTCTTCGTGCCGGCACTTGTGTTTATCTACATCTACATCTACATTTATACTCCGCAAGCTACCCAACGGTGTGTGGCGGAGGGCACTTTACGTGCCACTGTCATTACCTCCCTTTCCTGTTCCAGTCGCGTATGGTTCGGGGGAAGAACGACTGTCTGAAAGCCTCCGTGCGCGCTCTAATCTCTCTAATTTTACACTCGTGATCTCCTCGGGAGGTATAAGTAGGGGGAAGCAATATATTCGATACCTCATCCAGAAACGCACCCTCTCGAAACCTGGACAGCAAGCTACACCGCGATGCAGAGCGCCTCTCTTGCAGAGTCTGCCACTTGAGTTTATTAAACATCTCCGTAACGCTATCACGGTTACCAAATAACCCTGTGACGAAACGCGCCGCTCTTCTTTGGATCTTCTCTATCTCCTCCGTCAGACCGATCTGGTACGGATCCCACACTGATGAGCAATACTCAAGTATAGGTCGAACGAGTGTTTTGTAAGCCACCTCCTTTGTTGATGGACTACATTTTCTAAGCACTCTCCCAATGAATCTCAACCTGGTACCCGCCTTACCAACAATTAATTTTATATGATCATTCCACTTCAAATCGTTCCGCACGCATACTCCCAGATATTTTACAGAAGTAACTGCTACCAGTGTTTGTTCCGCTATCATATAATCATACAATAAAGGATCCTTCTTTCTATGTATTCGCAATACATTACATTTGTCTATGTTAAGGGTCAGTTGCCACTCCCTGCACCAAGTGCCTATCCGCTGCAGATCTTCCTGCATTTCGCTACAATTTTCTAATGCTGCAACTTCTCTGTATACTACAGCATCATCCGCGAAAAGCCGCATGGAACTTCCGACACTATCTACTAGGTCATTTATATATATTGTGAAAAGCAATGGTCCCATAACACCCCCCTGTGGCACGCCAGAGGTTACTTTAACGTCTGTAGACGTCTCTCCATTGATAACAACATGCTGTGTTCTGTTTGCTAAAAACTCTTCAATCCAGCCACACAGCTGGTCTGATATTCCGTAGGCTCTTACTTTGTTTATCAGGCGACAGTGCGGAACTGTATGCCGGAACAAGTGGAATCCCTAACTATTTGTTCTAGGTCGTTTGCAGAAAAGGCATTTAGCAAAGTGTCACAGGATGCCTTAACATGCCCACCACTAACAAAATTGTAATTTTCCCAATTAATAGTTAGATGATTAAAGTCTCCACCAATGTTTACAGTAGGTATTGGGAAGTTAAGTACAAGTTAACTGAGGTTTTCTCTTACGTTTTGAGTTACATCAGGAGATGAGTCTCGTGGGTGACAGAAGGATCCAATTATCATTTTATGCCCACCTCTGATAGTGAGTCTTGCCCAAACAATCTCGCATGCAGCTTCAATTTCTATCTTGGTGGACTCCAATTTCTATCTTGGTGGATTTGAGTTTCTTGTCTACTACGACAAATACACCACCTTCATTTCCCATTTGCATGTCCTTTCGGTATCCACTTAAATTTCCCAAAAAATCTCACTGCTATCAATTTCAGGCTTCAACCAGCTTCCTGTACCTATTACACTACTGGTCATTAAAATTGCTACACCACGAAGATGACGTGCTACAGACGCGAAATTTAACCGACAGGAAGAAGATGCTGTGACACGCAAATGATTAGCTTTTCAGACCATTCACACAAGGTTGGCGCCGGTGGCGACACCTACAACGCGCTGACATGAGGAACGTTTCCAACCGATTTCTCATAAACAAACAACAGTTGACCGGCGTTGCCTGGTGAAACGTTTTTGTGGTGCCTCGTGTAAGGAGGAGAAATGCGTACCATCACGTTTCCGACTTTGATAAAGGTCGGATTGTCGCCTATCGCGATTGCGGTTTATCGTATCGCGACAGTGCTGCTCGCGTTGGTCGAGATCCAATGACTGTTAGCAGAATGTGGAATCGGTGGGTTCAGGAGGGTAATACGGAACGCCGTGCTGGATCCCAACGGCCTCGTATCACTAGCAGTAGAGAGGCATCTTATCCGCATGACTGTAACGGATCGTGCAGCCATGTCTCGATCCCTGAGTCAACAGATGGGGACGTTTGCAAGACAACAATCATCTGCACGAACAGTTCGACGACGTTTGCAGCAGCGTGGACTATCAGCTCACAGACTGTGGCTGCGGTTACCCTTGACGCTGCATCACAGATAGGAGCACCTGCGATGGTGTACTCAACGACGAACGTGGGTATACGAATGGCAAAACGTCATTTTTTCGGATGAATCCAGGTGCTGTTTACAGCGTTATGATGGTCGCATCCGTGTTTGGCGACATCGCGGTGAACGCACATTGGAAGCGTGTATTCGTCATCACCCGGCGTCATGGTATGGGGTGCCATTGGTTACACGCCCCGGGCACCTCTTGTTCGCACTGACGACACTTTGAACAGTGGACGTTACATTTCAGATGTGTTACGACCCGTGGCTCTGCCCTTCATTCGATCCCTGCGAAACCCTACATTTCAGCAGAATAATGCACGACCGCATGTTGCACGTCCTGTACGGGCCTTTCTGGATACAGAGAACGTTCGACTGCTGCCCTGGCCAGCACATTCTCCAGATCTCTCACCAATTGAAAATGTCTGGTCAATAGTGGCCGAGCAACTGGCTCGTCACAATACGCCAGTCACTACTCTTGATGAACTGTGTTATCGTGTTGAAGCTGCATGGGCAGCTGTACCTGTACACGCCATCCAAGCTCTGTTTGACTCAATGACCAGGCGTATCAAGGCCGTTATTACGGCCAGAGGTGGTTGTTCTTGGTACTGATTTCTCAGGATCTATGCACTCAAATTGCGTGAAAATGTAATCATATGTCAGTTCTAGTGTAATATATTTGCCCAATGAATACCCGTTTATCGTCTGCATTTCTTCTTGGTGTAGCAATTTTAATGGCCAGTAGTGTATTATGTGAGCTTCGTTGCTTTTCATGAGCTCACTTTGTTGTGAGTGCTTCAGAGGTTTACCATTAGGATTTTAATACTCTCACCTGTTGGAAGTATTTCTTTCGATCTTACACTGATACTTCTGCGTTTTCTACAGCGCTCGTTATCTGTATTGGATAGAGTGTCGCCTAATCTAAAAAAAAAAAGACTGCATTCCACACACATTCAGTTACCTGAGTAGCAGCCTCTGATATGTAGTGCACACCTGACCTATTTAGAGGGAATCTACAGTCCTCAATCCTATAGCGCAAGTCCAGGAAGTCCCAGCCTAGCTTGTCATAGAACTTTCAAAGTCTCTGGTTCACTCCTTCCTGTCGACTCAGAACCAGAGGGCTACGATCAGTTCTGGGGACAATGATGCAAATTGTGAGCTTTGCTGAAATTCCACACACAAGGCTGGTCTTCTCAGCGTTCTCTGCCAGTCGCTGGAACGACTCAAGAACGACCTCGGAGCTCAGACGACAGATATCATTTGTTCAAACGTGCGCCACAGTCTGCAGTTGGTTGCTCTCTGTTCCCTCAACTGCTGCCGGGATAGCCTTTTCAACATGTTGAATGAGGTCCCGAGACATAGACACTGAGAGCACCTGGTGTCCTTTCCTGACCGTTGCCGTCATTTCCCTAAGGCGTACCACCATTCGCCATACGTTTGAACTGCCAACAATTACTATACCCCTACCCTTTTGTGTTTGCCTCCTCCTGAGTCCCGACAAAACAGGTTTCTCTAAAGCAGGTGAAGTGAATCCCACTGGCTCAGCTTCAGTTTCAGTGAAAGACACCATCTCAAACTTGTTGGTTAAGACGATCAGTACAACACCCTGAGTCCTCCCTGGTCCTCGTCCACCCTTTACAGGACGCCTAGATCCGTCATTCACATGTCACTCGCAGTCAAGTGGGCGGGTAATGACAGATCCTGTACTTTCTACAGAGGAGAGATCCACAGGAGAGGACAGTACTTGAGTTACTTCTGGTACAGGTATCACAGACACACGACTTTCGGGAGCTCCTCCAACACACCGATTCACATCAGCTGCCAATCGTTTGACTGTACCACGGCGATTTCCAGCTGCTTACGAACGTCAACCAACTCATCCCGTGTTTGAGAACACCATTCACAGGGGGCCTGTATTTTAGCTGGTGCAATGCGTTACAAGGCAGTGAACAAATAACTTTAAATTAAACCTGCTGACTTTCTTTTAATCCTTTGAGCTAAGACGTTGTTAATTTCCTATCAGAATTGAAGCAAATTCACAAAACAAGATTTCTATTACGGTAACATAAAAACCTATGGTAAAATTACCAGTTTCCTAAAATATTTTGATGTTAGTTATAGTTGGTAGGAAACTCGGAAACAGAGTTAATTTACCATAACTGCAGATAATATATAGGGCTACCCCTCTTTAACGGAAAACTAGATGTAATACAATATGTTAGTTAATATCTTGACCACAAACGACGATTTGTTACAATTATACAAAGGACGATGATAACTTCCGAAAATTCTCAAAAACGCACGTTTATTTGAGTCGATATGCAATGAAACTCAGGGTTGAGGCATACTTTGGCTGAACTGTGAAACACGGACGTTGATTTGCTTCGAATTTAATCACCTATCCATAACACTCGCGCCGCTAACGTAGCAAAATATAGTTTTGTAAGCGCCCAACAAATTCTGAAACTAACGTGTTTCTCACGTAATTGTAGAATGAAATTAGAGAAAGATTATTTTGAACGAGGGCAGTCCCAATGTTCTCAAAAAATTTTAAAGGATCACAATTTAGCTAAAGATTACAATCGACGATAACAGTACTACTAGTTTATCGCAGCACTCCCGAATGTTCGAAATTTCACATTATATCACAATACAAACGGGTATTGATAAAATCAATGAAAAATTACGCACAAGAAACGACACGAACAGTAAAATATGCGAATCTAGAACTTAAAAGCGGCACACGATCTTGTACAAGCGGTCTCACACAAGGGAAAATTTCTAAGTTGGCTTTTACATATAAACAAACTTGCGTATTGCGCGGATTTTTTCACTTGCCTGATTCTGTACACGCTTCTACACTAGTGCGCCGAAGAAGAACACTGCAGAGTAAGTTTATCTCGATGAAAATCGCTAAAATGTGCAGCACCAACAAAGCACGTTTTCTGACTGTTGCAGCTATCATTGAGTTACAGAAGAGAGTTAAAGCCTACAGAGAGTATAACTTAAAATTTTCATTTCTCTCAAATATCACCAAACTGGAAGCTGTTCAGATTTATTATGTTGTAGAGGAACTTCTGACGTAGACCAACTTTGTGAACAATGTGTACATTTTAAAAGCCATCTGTAATCTATGAAGAAAGAAGATGGGGGACAAGTTGACCCCTTTTCCATTTCTCTATAGAATGCTGGTTTTAAAAAATGGGTTATGTCTGTTAAAGAGAATCAAGAACAGAAGCGTGAAGGGGAAAAGATCAGTTAAATGATATTGCAGAAGTAATTTTGGTGTAGGTTACTAAACTGTAATGATTTACTTTGTATTTTTACCATATATAGTGCCCAAATTCGATGCTTCTGTATTAAGTTTTAGGTAAAACCGGCTATTAAACAGTAGTGCTTATTATTTAACTTGCGCATGTACTTTGTGCTATGTTGTTGTTGTTGTGGTCTTCAGCACAACAACAACAACAACATAGCACAAAGTACATGTGCAAGTTAAATAATAAGCACTACTGTTTAATAGCCGGTTTTACCTACCTACCTACTTTTGTGCTATACATTGTTTAAATAGGCTACGTCTGTAAAGTATAGAAGTGAAGTTAATGATTACCGTACGCAGATTTATTGTTGGCAGTCTGAAAATGAACAGTAATGCTGAAGTTTTGGAATGGGAGTCATAAAATAAATTATGGCCCTGGCTGCAGATCATCTTGTAACGCTATAGTAGCAGTGAGAAGTCATTTTTACAGATTGTGATGTTAGTATTGATTATTTTCCATTTTCCATAGCTCTGGCTGTAGATGTGTGTGTAACACCTATGAAATTCTTCCTTTTACTGACTTCTGCATACCTGTCGGCGACAAACAAATCGAATGCCTCTAAGTTAAACCAACTTGCAGTTGAACTGAAATAATATTGCTTCACCACTCAGATTATATGACTTCATTGTAGGCTATCTGCATGACTTGACACTGTAGCTCTGTAGGTGTGAGAAAGAAGATGCATTGCTGACAAGATGCAGAGGAAAGATTTACAGACAAGGATAGAGATAGATATGGCCCAGCCATACAGAATATTTCCAGGGCTTGGTGGGCAACACCAGCAACACATCAGCTGTAAGTCTGCAACAGCCTGCTCCATCAGCAATACTGGCTGACCATATCACAATACTGTGATGTATTGCAGTCCTTTTTTATCAGTGTTGTCTGCAATAATATTGCCATGAATATGCCCTTGTAAGTGAACCTTTAGGTTCAGTATGAGAGAGTGACATTTTTTCAATTTTTTTTTTTTTTTTTTTTTTTTGTCTTTGTGCTCCTTTTTAAAAATGATTTGCTGTGTTATTACTGAAGACCAGCATTTGAAGCTGGTTGAGTGTACACTTTATGAAAGAATGAATGAATACTAAAATACACCTCTTACCAGTAGAAAGTTGTACTCTGTCATTTACCCTGACTCTGGTTTATGATGCAACTATTCTGGATGCCACAGATTCCGGTTGCTCTGTTGCTGGTTCGTGGAGCAGAAGTGGTTTGACAACGTGGTGTTGCTCTTCATTGGGCTCAACTGCATCACGCTGGCCATGGAGCGGCCCAACATCCCTCCAGACAGTCCAGAGCGTTTGTTCCTCGCCACCGCCAACTATGTGTTCACCGCTGTCTTTGCTATTGAAATGTTTGTCAAGGTGAGCTACATAATACTTTCACTATTTTGTTGTCTCCCTGTAAACGAAGACAGAAAGTTACCTCAGATAAAAGGTGTACAGTTTGATTTATCAGGCAGTCTAGCTGCTGGTAGGGGTGGCCGAGTGGTTCTAGGCACTACAGTCTGGAACCGCGCGACCGCAACACAAGTGACTGTGTTCATAGAGGTACTGTGACTGATAAGTATGGACTGCTGATGCTGGGGTTGCATTACATTCAATTATGCATCACGGTTCTGCATTACCGTGGACGACCACCGTTGGCAAGTGTGGCAGCGACCTGGGAGATACACAGCAGTGTACTCCTGGCGTCATGATGTGAGGAGCCATTGAGTATGATTTCAGGTAAAGGCTGGTAGTAATTGAGGGAACTCTGATGGCACAACAGTATTTCACATACTTCCGGATCCTCATGTACAGTATCTCATGCGACAGTATTTTTTTGCCATTTTTTGAGTGGACAATGCTGCTCCACACATGGTGCTTCTCTCTATGAACTGTATGCATGCTACTGAGGTACTTTCATGGCATCAAGATCCCCAGATCTTTCTGTGATAGAACATGTGTGGTACCAGCTCAGGTATAATCTCTGCCCCAGTGCCAATATCCAAGGTATCAACGACCACTTACAGTCAGTCAGTCACCTTGCCTCAGGAGAGAATACGAAGGCTTTCTGACACCAGTCCACCCGACAGGAGGCCCTAGCCACATCACCTTTCATTTCAATGGTGCAAACTCAACCTTAGGAAATACAATTCAGATGATTTTTTTGCAGGCCTACAGGTTTTCTAAAGGTCCCATTTTGAAACTTATGCTCACAAAGACTCCTATCATATAATTTCAAACAAGCAATAATGACCTACTCAATTGAAGTCGTTATTGTGCAGCTTGAAATTTTTGAGGTGTATTGAATACTTGATGATGATCAGGAGAGCAGCTGGTTGTTATTGTCTACCAAGCATGATATTCCATCTCGGCACCCGCCAAACATCTTCAGGTGAGCCATCAAAGACTGACATCAGTTATCCATGTTACACAATTTATTAGTGTATTGTATGCATTTTTAGAATGATCATAATTCCAGGGGCAGCCACACTGCTTACAGGCTATACCCTCAATGGGGGAGCACCGGTCAGTCTTGCAATTATAATGGTAACACAATTGCAAACACATACATGTGGGTGAGCAGTGTCAGACTTGAACAGCTCACCTATAGACGTCTGGGTGGTTCTCAGAGGAAATATCAGGCTGGGCAGAAAATAATGACCATCTGCATTCCTAAAACATCACTGAGCATCCAGTACACCTCGAAAATTTGAGACTTGACAATAATGACCTATTTCCACCAAAAGAGGACATAAATGATCATATACTAAATGAAACACACTGTTAATTCCCATGGCTCCAACTGAATTAAAACTTACACATAGATAAACTAATTGAGAAGCTCAGTTCAGCTGATTTGCACTTAGAAATATTCCTCAACAAGGGAACCAAAAGACAAGTGTGTTGGCTTATTTTCTATAGGTTCACTCCCTTTTGTCTTTTGCAATTATTTTCCTGGCCGTAAATGTGATGAGAACCAAACTGTTGTGTTGAGTATACTGTTTCTATTTCAGTGTGGCACGACTTTTGACTTCATTAAAATAACTTCATTTGCACTGGCAATTATATATATTTTCCTTTGCTGTTTACAATCTATTTTAGTTATCGCTGGTGCTCTAATTATTTTAATAAACTTTTTGAAGTGTTGTTTAGAGAGATACTTTCAAATATTGATATAAATTTTTAGACATTATTTTAAATTTTACAAAACCATATTTTTCCTTACAGAGGGTATTAAATAATAGTGTCAAATATTTTGAGAGACGATACTACCCACCAAAACCAAAAAAAGTCTAATAAAGATCGGGTCTAAAATAATGCCATAAGACCTGTGAGCACTCATTCATCTTCACATCTTCAGTACTGGAAAACACATCTCTTCTACAGCAAGCTCTTTGCTTGCCATATTTTGGGAGATGGTAGCATGCCCCAAAACAGGGGAAACATGTCCAGTAAACATATACTCTGAAATGTGTACCTGAAGAGCAGTGAGCACTTGTTCAATAGAAATGTGTTTCACAATACGAAATATGAACAAGTACTCATAGCTCTCAAGGTTTGTATTTTAGAGCTTGTGTTACTGGAACTTTCTTTTTTCCTTGTTTTGCTCTATACTACTTCCTCCCAAGATATAGAAAGCAAAGAACGTGCAGTAGAAGAGATGTATTTCACAGTTTCAAAGATGGACAAGTGGTTCTAGACCCTAAGGCAAGCATTTTAGAGCCCATGTTCATTGGACTTCTTTCCTTGTTTTGGAGTAACTACCACCACTCAAAACATTTGACACCCTTTTTTACCAGCCTGTGTACCCCATACCAAACCACTCTTATATCTTATTCTCCAAATATTGTTCCCTGATATTGTCAGTAATATTCATTGTTTCAATGGACATATAGCATGGCTGTATGGTACCATATTGTTCATTTTTAGTATTTGTCTACCGTGGCCAAATAGTGTACTGACAGTGGGATAAACAGTAATTTTTTGTGTGAATATTGCCTGTGAAAATATTATCAAAGTCCTACATTGAAACAGATTGTATCAGCAAAATTACTTATCCAACTCATTTCTCCTGTCAGAACCTGAAGAAATCCAAACTGAAATCTCCTCATACTGTTCACTGTTTCTTCATGTCCAGCTAGTACCTCAATAGTTACTCTAGATTTCTCATAAGTGCATGAAATGTTCCCAGAATTGATCTGTAGACTGTTATAATTATTACTCTTCAGTAACAATTCACAAACACATACTTCTGAGTTCTGAGATACACAAAAACTAACAATAAAAATATTTCTGGCTTTGTGTTCAACTTTTACACAAAGAGTAATACTTTTTTTCCATATTGGTTATGCACAAAAATGGTGAGAACCCAAGGTCACTTCCATCTGATATTACTAGCTCTGTGATTGTGAAACAAGGTGGCATATTTTATTTATTTATTTTTTTTTTTTTAAACTGTTAGATATTTTATTCTGATTTCTTTCAAGACAAGCTGTCTGCAACTTGATTCCAGTGTAAAAAATGTTATCCCCTCTGACCCCAGACATCAAAGAAATATTTCCTTTTTGTTTACAATTCACATTTTCTGTCCTACCTCTCCTATTCAGGTGCATGTGCTATGTCCTGTTCTATCATATGGTATTTATGAATAACAGACATAGTATTCTTATTTTTTTGCTGGAGCTGTCTAATAAGAAATTATTTTTCACTTTCAGGAAAAATTGTTCGTTTTTAGGAATAGTACAGTATGTTACAAACTGCAACAAATCTTTTCTTGCAGGTTATTGCTACAGGTATGATTTATGGCCGAGATGCATACTTCACGTCTGGTTGGAACATTATGGATGGTTCACTTGTTATAATATCAATCATAGATCTATTGATGTCACTCGTCTCTGAATCCAGCCCTCGCATCTTTGGCATTCTCCGTGTGAGTAACATCTCATATTTTCAAGACACTTTCAGAAACTAGTGGTCTCATTTTCTTCAATTCTTAGTTAAAAGAAAGATATCTAGGTCACTCTACAATAAAAAATGCACTTAGTTAGAGAACACTTAGTTATAAAATTCCTTCAGCTAAGTACTGTATGTATCAATTACATAGGTGGTGACTGGAAATGTTGTAATACGCAATATCCATGGATTTGACTGAGCTATAGTATTTTATTTTCTAGTAATTGTTTCAGCTGTAACTATACTTATTTTACAGCCCTGTCTATTGGGTGAATTTGCTCTAAAAAGGCGTATGGAATGGTGAAATAGGGTGGACACTGCTATGGTCAGACTGGCTGCTTCTGGCAATAAGCCATGCAAATAGCTTTGTACCAGCAGCATTCAAATGCAAAGCATGCTCTGTGTGATGTGTCCTGCTGAGGTGTGATGTATCAGTCACACCTATGTGTGAACATCCCTCTACCATGAATATCAACAATGGAGGAAAAGATAGATTGCTACTTACTGTAAAGACGACATGTTAAGTTGCAAACAGGCACAATTAAAAGACACTTACATAAAGCTCTCGGTCACAGCTTTCATCAGCAAAAGAGAAACACACACTCACCATTCATACACACAAACAAGCACACCTAGTGAACACATGACGGCCAACTCCAGCAGCTCGAGCTGGAATGCAAGCATCACGTGGGATGCAAGCAGCAATCTGAAGGGGCAGGGAAGGAGACGGAACAGCAGTGTATGGGTGGGGGGAGAGGTGACCACTGTCTGGCGTAGCATGCAGGGACTAAAATGCCAACAGATGCAGGAGGTTGTGGGGCAGGGAAGTGAGGAAAAAAGGAGGGGAGCGGGGAAAGACGGATGGGTGCATTGGCAGAGGGTGGCAAACAAAGAGGGTGGGAGACAGGAATGGGAAGGATGTGGATGTGGATGGAGAGGGTTGTATGGGCACATGACGGATAGGTCTTCAGCACCCACTCAGTAACAGATTGAGACGGGTGTCAAGAAAAGACTCAGAACAATAAGATAAAACAGAACATACAACACAGGTAACAAACTTGGAAAAATATGTGCCCACCCACACCGAAGTGTGGGATGGAGTATGCCGCCAGCAGTAAAACATGGACAACACAGGAAGAAAGTGGTAGAGGGAGCTAAAACAATATAGCAGATGGAAGTGGCTGGCTGACCACAAGGAAAAAAGGGAGGAGCCAGCCACTTCGAAATACACTAAAACTCCAGCCTAAAAGTTTAGGCCAGAGTCCAGACACATCACAAAACTTTAAAACCCTAGACACACACGTCTCATCATTAGCTAAAACACATGGCATATCCCCATCAACTTGTGCTTCTGCCCTTGCATCACAGTATAAAATGCAGTCTGTTAAAATGTGGAAGACAGAGATGACGACACGACAGAGGGGTGAAAACTGTTAGGTGGAGGGTGTGGGGACAGTATGAGGTGCATTCAAGTTCTAAGGCCTCCGATTTTTTTTTCTCCAGACTGGAAAGAAATAGAAACATGCGCATTGTTTTAAAATGAGGCAGCATTCATTCTCAATACGTCCCAGAGATGGCAGCACCGTACGGCAGATGGAATTTTACCGCCAGCGGCGAGAATGAGAACTGTTTTAAATACTTAAAATGGCGATGTTTTCCTTACTTGAACAGCGTGCAATCATTCGTTTTCTGAATTTGCGTGGTGTGAAACCAAGTGAAATTCATCGACAGTTGAAGGAGACATGTGGTGATGGAGTTATGGATGTGTTGAAAGTGCGTTCGTGGGTGCGACAGTTTAATGAAGGCAGAACATCGTGTGACAACAAACCGAAACAACCTCGGGCTCGCACAAGCCGGTCTCACGACATGATCGAGAAAGTGGAGAGAATTGTTTTGGGGGATCGCCGAATGACTGTTGAACAGATCACCTCCAGAGTTGGCGTTTCTGTGGATTCTGTGTACACAATCCTGCATGACGGCCTGAAAATGCGAAAAGTTTCATCCAGGTGGGTGCCACGAATGCTGACGGACGACCACATGGCTGCCCGTGTGGCATGTTGCCAAGCAATGTTGATGCGCAACGACAGCATGAATGGGACTTTCTTTTCGTCGGTTGTGACAATGGATGAGACGTGGATGCCATTTTTCAATCCAGAAACAAAGCGCCAGTCAGCTCAATGGAAGCACACAGATTCACCGCCACCAAAAAAATTTCGGGTAACCGCCAGTGCTGAAAAAATGACGGTGTCCATGTTCTGGGACAGAGAGGGTGTAATCCTTACCCATTGCATTCAAAAGGGCACTACGGTAACAGGTGCATCCTACGAAAATGTTTTGAAGAACAAATTCCTTCCTGCACTGCAACAAAAACGTCCGGGAAGGGCTGCGCGTGTGCTGTTTCACCAAGACAACGCACCCGCACATCGAGCTAACATTACGCAACAGTTTCTTCGTGATAACAACTTTGAAGTGATTCCTCATGCTCCCTACTCACCTGACCTGGGCCCGAGTGACTTTTGGCTTTTTCCAACAATGAAAGACACTCTCTGTGGCCGCACATTCACCAGCCGTGCTGCTATTGCCTCAGCGATTTTCCAGTGGTCAAAACAGACTCCTAAAGAAGCCTTTGCCGCTGCCATGGAATCATGGCATCAGTGATGTGAAAAATGTGTACGTCTGCAGGGCGATTACTTCGAGAAGTAACGCCAGTTTCATCGATTTCGGGTGAGTAGTTAATTAGAAAAAAAATCGGAGGCCTTAGAACTTGAATTCACCTCGTACATTACCATAGGTTGAGGCCGGGATAATTATGGGTGTGGAGAATGTGTTGTATGGATAACTCCTAGCTGTGCATTTCAGAAAATCTGATGGTGGAGGGGAGAATCCACACAGCTCAGGTAGTGAAGCAGCCATTGAAATCAACCCTCTTGCCACAGGATGGTCTACTTTGCTCTTGGCTGCGATTTGGTAGTGGCCCTTCATCCTGGTGGGCCGGCTGGTGTGGCCGAGCGGTTTTAGGTGCTTCAGTCTGGAACTGCGCGGCCGCTACGGTCGCAGGTTCAAATCCTGCCTCGGGCATGGATGTGTGTGATGTCCTTAGGTTAGTTAGGTTTAAGTAGTTCTAAGTTAGAGGGGACTGATGACCTCAGATGTTGAGTCCCATAGTGCTCAGAGCCATTTGAACCATTTTTTCATCCTGGTGGACAGTTGGTTTGTAATAATACCAATATAAGAAGCTGTGCAACGATGGCAGTAGAGTTGGTAAATGACATGGTTGCATTCGCAGGTGGCCCGGCCCCTGATGGGGTAGGATAAACCTCTGACAGGACTGGAATAAGAAGTGCTGGATGGGTGAATTCAGCAGGTCTTGCTCCTGGGTCTTCAACAGGGCTATGATCCTTGTGGCAAGGTATTGGGATTGGGAGTGCACATGGGGTGGACTAGTATGTTGTAGAGGTTGGTTGGGCGACACAACACCACTTTAGGAGGGGTGGGGAGGATCTCAGGTAGGATGTCCTTATTTCAGGGCATGGTTATAGGTAATCAAAGCTCTGGCCAAGGATGTTGTTCTAGTCAAGAATGGTACTGGGTGATGAAGGGAACCCTCCTTTGTGACTGATTCCTGGGGTGTGGGAGGATGGGGAGAGGGGGGGGGGGGGGGGGTGTTAGGGGAAATGGCGTAGCAGATCTGTTTGCAGAATAGGTCTGAGGGATAGTCATCATCATCATCATCATCATCTTGGACAGTTTCCAGCCTCTGGTCAGGTCTGTATGGAACATAGGCCTCTCCATCATCTTCTCTTGTTTATTTCTCTGTCGTTTTTTCCATCTTCCTGTATCAGGCTTTTAGGTACTTGAAACTATCCACTCTCCTCAATTGTTCCTCACCAATTGTTATTCCAGTTGTTCCTCTCTCCTTCTTTCTTGTTGTGATAATAATCTCACTCTTACTTATACTAAATTTCATCCCATATTCTTGTACTGTTCATTCCCATACGTCCAACTGCTCTTGTACTTCCTCCTCCTCATTCCCCCAAATCATCAGATCATCTGCAAACACTTCCACATATTCTTGAGTTCCTCCTTATTCTCTACATCTTGTCTACTTTTGTTCACCATTTGAGCATAATCTCTCATACAGTTCTTCCTCTTACTTTTAATCATCTCATATAAGACCTTTTTTGAACCTTCACTATCCTCCTCCATCATTCTGGTCCACTGTTCCATCAACTTTCTTCTTTCCTCCGCCACCACTCTTTTTGCTTCTTTCTTTCTTGCCTGATACTCTTCCCTTGTCTCTACTGTTCTCTTCTGGAACCATACCCTAAAGGCTCTATTCTTCTTTTGTACTATATCCTTTGTTTTATCATTCCACCAGGGTGTTTCTTTCCATCTCGTTTTGTTGCTTGTCCTCCCACATATTGCTTCCATCGCACTTACTAATGTTCCCTTGAATCTACCCCATTCCTCTTCTACCATTTTTAGTTGATCCTTTGGGATGCTTTCCTTTACTACTTTTAGGTACTGTAGCCTGCTTTCTTCCTCCTTCAACTTCCATACCCTTATACCTATTTCCTGGTTTCCTGTCCCTTTATTATCCTTAGTCCCTCTCAGGTTCATTCCCATCAAACGGTGGTCGCTATCCAAGGCCCCTGATGGTAATACCTTTATGTCAGTGATGTTCCTATTCATCTCACTATTTCTCTTTAAGTCTTGACTGTACCAGGTAATCTTGTGGCTCTCCCTTTTCCTGAACCAAGACTTCCCAACCAGCAAGCCATTCCTTTGACAGTCTTTCGCCTTCCTCATTTTGGCAGCTCCAACCCTCTGGTCCAAGCACACTTTCACAGCCTTGTCTATCTTTCCAATGTGTGCATTTAAATCCCCCATTACCATCATATTCTTCCTTCCCATCTGCTTCTGCATTTACTCTTCAAACTCTTGCTTCTTCTCAGAAGTTCAACCCACCTGTGGCGCATACACTTGTATTACCTCTATGGTCATCCCGTTGAGTGATATTTTGGTCTTCATCAGCCTATCACTTATTCTCTTTACTTCCTCTTTTAATCCATCTCTTACTACTATTCCGACTCTATTTCTCCCTCCCTCCTCATTTCCACTCCAGTACAGGTGGTAGCCTTTCCTCAGTTCTCTCCTTCCATCTCCTTTCCATCTCATTTCATCTAACACCAGTAGCTCTAACTTCCTTCTTTCCATCATGTCTACCATCTCCTCCACCTCTCCAGTCATTGTTTGTATATCTAATGTTCCAAATCTTAGTCCTTGTTTATAGCCTGTTTGTTGTCAATTAAATCTGTCCTTTCTGAGGCTCATTCTATTTTTGAGTGATAGTGCCCATGAGTAATTTTCTAAGTTCTGAATTAACATGGTTCACAAAACACTTCATTCAGGACTATTATACCTCTCAATGTGCGATACATTCTTCACAGAGATCTGAGGAGCATTCTCAGTAATGTGCCTGATGCCATCATGAGCTGTAGGTGTATAACTGAGATTACCTATACCCACTACTATGCTGTAAACCTTAACAACTTGCGTATAGTCATGTGGAAATTAATTCTTCTTGGCACATGATGACAAATATTTGCTATAGTTCATATTGTAAAATTGCAGTCGCCAGTCAGTTGTAGAGTTATGGAACGTGCTTTTTGCTCACTATTTTGGACACCAAAAATCTCCCTTGAAGGTATAACACTGCGGACTATCGTGTCCCACTCCCTTCTCAACTTCTGCTTCCCTTTCGTATTCTTCAGCTCTTACAACTACAGTCTGGCTGCTGTACAAGTTGTAGGTTACCGTTCACATCCTGTATTTTATATATGTATGTAAGTGTACTTTATATATGTATGTGTGGGGCATGAAAAGTGGGAAGAGACAGAGCTATATTAAGTCTCCCCTGCACATATTGTAATGTGGCTTGTAGCATGTATTTGTAGATTCAGATCCTGTTTGAAGTTTGCCACATATAGGCTTACATGAGTCCTAACTGGGACTTCTTCATTTCATCAGTTACATTGTTTTCTTCATTAGCCTATTACAGAAGTGACTTAGAGCATTCCACTGTGACAACTCATGTTCTGCATCAAACAGTAGTGTCCTAGAGGGCTCCTGGGCTCTTACTGCTCACGTGACATGTGAGCATTTCCTGCCATTACAGCATGTCTATTGCGCTGCATTAACATTATATCCCATATAACTTTTAAAAAAATGACTAAATGCTAAAGTAATCACAGATAGGTAAAACTAAAATGTTGATATGGCCTGCACAAACCCTAAAATCTTGTTAGAGATTACTTCTGGGTCTCCTTTCTTGTACATAGACACCATGCGTGTAATGACACCACAGATTATTTGTTGATCTTCTCTTCAACTGCACCATCCATGTGTTCTGACATTGGACTTATTCAGAAAAAATGGTGTAAGTTGTTGCCTGCTGTTTTAGGACACTGGTAGTGGTTTGAGAGTTTTCAGTTAATTTAATACCTACATTGTTTTCTATACAGTACCCCCAGGGGGTCACAACTCTTTTGGAAGTACATGTGTGGCAAGTTAAGGCCCAAGCACTGTGGCATTTCTTCTCTTTGTGTACCACATTTGTATTCTCAAACTATTTCTTTTCCTTTAAGTTAATCTTTAACAGATGACCTATCAATGTTGACTCCATTTTCTGTTACTCAGTTAATTACTTTTTTTGTTAAATCATACACCTTTTTTGGCTTTTGTTTAAAAATAGCATCTGTTACTGGCTTTGACCTCCAATTTATGTTCAAAATTTTTCAGTAGCACAGGCCATGCGAGAAAGGTTGCCCAAAACCATGGTACCCTGTCTATGGTATGGATTGTCAGGTACTAGTATGGTGGTAACCTCTTGCTGTTGGTTTCTGCACTATTTCCTCCCTGTGAATGCTGAGGAATGTGTATTGATATATAGGGACTCCACAATGACCTCTAGGCTGTGTGGTCATCACTTACGCAGGTTGGAGCCCTGGGTGACAGTAGCTACCAACATGGTGGACTAAGTACAGTGAAAGAGAACTAAGGTGAACCTCACTGGCCCCAACAGTCTCATCAAAGCAAACAGGTCATTTTAACGCAGAAGGTTATAATCCAAGTATGTTTTCCTCATTAGGTACATATCAAGATGGAAACTGACCTGTCAAACAAGGACAGAGATGTATACCTCAATTCGTAGTCTGTATCAGGCCTGTTGGTGAATCCTTCCTAAATATTGAGCCATTATTTTTTGTAGAGGAAATCAAAGACAAGTATAGTGAGGTCTCTTCGATAAAAAATGTGGAATGGATCTGTACTGATCAAAACATCCATCTCCGCATTGTCAAGGGCATTGTTAAGCTGCAAGGAACTTGGTGAAGTTCTTCTCACAGTTATCCCTCAAGGGTCCTAAACATGATTAATAATATGACCTTCCACAGGGACCTTGTGCTTCGAATATATGAGGAATTATGTGCTAATTTGGACTGACATTGTGTCCATTTTATCCTCCAATCCAGTAAGAGTCTGAAGATAATAAAGTAAACACCAGAATATTTATCTTTGGATTTGAGTATGACGTACTACTCTTTTTTTTTTTTTTTTCCCCCCCCCCCACTTTCGTTCATTACATCTGCTTGGTGCGGACGTCGTAAGACACCCATTTAAGTTTGTTGTTGATCGATGAACTCAGTATTTTTATTACAGAGGGCAGCTTACACTCTGACCGAACATGCTGATCTATCGTGCCAGCCGGATAATGCTAAGTCTATGTGATGCCAAACCTTATTATCACACCCACCATGAGGTGCTTCGAATATATGAAATTTGCCCACATGTAGTCTACATCTGCAAATCAACACATTTGTTGTGACTGCAGATAGTCGCTGCATGGGGATGCCCTCTAACTGCCTTACTGCACCAATTGCCGAGAGGGTCACTGGACACCAACCTGCCACATTGTAAGGAGGGAATGTGAGCTCCAAGACTTCAATATCTTTGATCCTTTAACATACTGGGAAGTAAGGAACAAGTATAAGTGCCTTTTTCAAGTCCAGAAGACAGCTTCTTGTCAATGGGTCCTGGTGCCCACATTAATTAATCCATCGACACCTCCCACCCCCCACCCCCCACCCCCAAATCTCCACCCCCACCCCACTCTTACCCCCACCCCACTCTTACTTCTACATCTGCACTTGAAATCCTGGCCCCCTCAACTTGTTTAATAAAGACTCCTACCTGGTTTACATCCATTAGTGGAGTGTTACTACCTCCGGGTCCTACTGCCCAACCACCATGACCCCACACTGTAGTAAGAGCCAGCAGCTGCAAGAGACATGGACATCAGGCTACAGAACTGTCTACCTCTCACCTGGACCAGACTCTTATCTGGATACTTCTCCCATCAGATATTAATCCCATAAGGATAAGAAGAAGAAGGAGGTGAAAAAGGAGAAAAACCCTAAGGTGAAGGCAGACCTGGTAGCCCCACCTGCCCCAGGTCACCCCTCCACTACTATCAAAATCATGTAGGTAGATGACTACCAGAAAGTGTTGCTAACCCAAACTGTATTATTATTAACACTTCTATCCTTTCTGCACTGCCACAGGATGCACACAGTAACCTAGTCTAGTGGAATTTTATCAGCTGTTTTCATCACCATGCAAAACAGAAAATTTGTCCTTGATCTATTCAGCATTTTGCATAGCTCTGCTGGAAACCTGATTTCCTACAACATGTTCACCCATTTTACGTAATTATCTAGCCTATTGTAAGAACAGAGTTGGGCCTAAATGAACTCCTGGCAGTGTATATATAATAGTCATAGAGACTAGCCCTAGTGTTCAAAAACCACTTAATACCAACAATGGCACTACATACATATGAACGAATATAGAATTCATTATTTGCAACAGCTCTCCCCCCCCCCCCCCCCCCAAGCTCTCCCCTAAGTGAAGATCTCCTAGTTACTCCACCCTCTCTTTTACTGGTGATATTAATGCTCATAAGCCTTTATGAGGGAGCTGTAAGACCACTAAACTTGGTTATTTATTAGAGTTGGTGTTTTTGATTCTTGACTTTTGTATACCAAATAATGACTCGTCCACTCTAATACAGCGCACAGAGCCTATTCAGCCATTGACCCAATAGTCTGTAGCCCTGGTCTACACCCTTTTCATCAAAGGAAGATTCACGATGACCTGTTTGATAGCGATCACTATGTGGTCACTTTATCCCTCCCTTCCTGATTCTCAATGGGACAGTACCTGCAATGGGGTTTTAAGAATGCTGGCAAGCACAGTTTTAGTTTTTCCCTAATGTTCGTTACATCTCCCCAAGGGGCTATGGAAGAGACCCTCAGACATACAGCAACCAAGATCTTACTCTCAGCAGAACTGGTGATACTACTTTTTCAAGATCCTACTCTCTGAGGCCAGTTCTGTGGTAGGTACAGGAAATTTCTGCAGTCATTAAATGCTGCAGAAGGGTACTCCAAGTGCCATTCATTGAAAGATTCTTTTATCACCTTTAAAAGTCTCAAAGCCAGAGCTGACTACCTTCTTTTTTTCGTAGCATAGCCTTCAAAACAAATTGTGACACGGCCATGTGCACCCACATGGCACCCTCCTTTGCCAACCTGTTTATGAGTCGTGGATAAGGAGGATGTTTGTGTGTAGGTAGGTGGCTTCAACAGTGATGAGTAGGAATCCAGGTGGTAAAGGGGTTGGGAGTTGGTGAAGGAAGTATTTCTTGACTTAATATCTGTGTGCATGTAGCCAACCAACAAAATATGGCAGCACATATAGTACTTGGAGGAGCTACTGTGGTGACCATCCCTGTCTTAAGTCCAGGTTCCTGGCAGTGAGGAGCTTCCCACTGGCTGTCATGTTATGGGTTCAAGTCAAATAAAGTTTATTAAATTTTGACAAGACTCAGTACATGCAGTTTAGAATTCATTATGTAGTTAAATTTTTAGGACTACAGGTAACCACATACTCAAATGAAAAATCCACACTGTAAACTTAATGAAGTGCCTTGAGCTACAGTTGCAGTGTACAAACCTGCGAATTTTCATTTTGGTTCATCTTCCCCTTCTGAATGTTTCTCTTTTTCATCAGGCAGTGTATTTAATTTTAATCAATTTAGATGGAACCAGGTATCTAATTTTTCTAGGTCATCTACAGTCCTCCCCCCGGTAGCTGATTGTCAGTGTGACAGAATTTCAATCCTAAGGGCCAGGGTTCAATTCCCAGCTGGGTCAGAGATTTTCTCTGCTCTGGGACTGGGTGTTGGATTGTTGTAATTATCATCCCCATTGACGTGCAAGTCGCCGAAGTGGCATCAAATCAAAAGACTTGCACGCGACGAATGGTCTACCCGACGGGAGGCCCTAGTCATACGACATTTACATTTATTTTTAGGTCATCTACAGTATTTCTGGGAGGTTTGTCTGCCTTACTATTTTCATTCAGCACTAATGTATCATTGTGAATAGTACAGAATCGAAATTTTACATTTAGTGGTAGGTCATTTATGTGAAAAATGAATAGAATTGGCCTTAATACAGAGTCTTCTGGAACTCTATTTACAAAGTTCTTCTGTTGTGAGGAACATTTTCTATTACCTGAGGAGATGAGATCCCCTTGTTTTCTTTTTGTCAGGTATGACTTAAACCATCTTGAAATGCAACCCTCAATTCCATATTTTTCCAATTTGTGCAGAAGTGAACAGCTGTGTGTGCTGTTGAAGGCTTTTAATAAGGCACAGAAAGTTCCTGCAGGTCTCTAAGACTTATCTATATATGAACAAATTCTTTCCACAAAATCTTGAATAATACAACCTGTGCTTTTGCATTTTTGGAAATTGATATTCTGAGTACGCATTAAATTTTTCGTGAAATTTATAACCTGTATTGCAGAAAGTTTTTCAAAGATTTTAGAAAACATTAGATCAATAGAGATGGAGTGGTGGTGTCCCATATCTTCTGTGAAGACTTTTTTAAGTTATTTATTTATTTATTGGCTCAAAGACAGCTTTCAAGCTGCTTAAGATGTAATCCACAGTTAGATACATGTGATTTGTTTTAACTACTTAAATATAGGTTGCATTGGCCCACACATAGTTGCATAATTACATCACAGAATTTTTCAATGCATCTGGGAAGTATCACATTTTCAAATAACTGATTTGTAATTATGGATAATAATCGCATTATTGTACGGTATGTCCCAGGAGGAAGGTCAGTATTCAGGTGTATGAGAGGAATGGAACTAAAAAAGTTGAGTAAATGTGGGCTTTAAAATGCATATCTTAAGAGCTGTGAGCACTTCTTCGTCTTCAATACTGTGAAACGAACCCCTTCTGTTGCAAGTTCTTTGCTTTCCTCATTTTGAGAGGTTGTAGTAGGGACCGAACCCAGAAAAAAATTCCAGTAGACATAGGCACTAAAGTGCATACCTTAAGAACTATGAGCACCTGTTCATCATTGCTACTGCGAGACATCTCTTCTACAGAACAAGTGCCCAGTCTTTAGGTACGCACTTTGGGTGGAAAGCAAAGTGCCCGCAGTACAAGAAATTTGTTTAATAGTGTCAAAGATGAAGCAGTGCTCACAGCTCTTAAGACATACATTTTAGAGACCATGTTTAGTAGACTTTTTTGCTTTGATTGGTCATTTCTGTCATATCCCTGTCCTGGGACACCATGTAATGGAAGGACCTGGTCAATATTTCATCCAATATTACAGAGTTATTATTTTTTGAGTGTCTTTGTCTGTTACTTCGCCAAATTTACTAAAACATCTAGTCACATTTTTATTGGGAATGAATAAATGTTCATTTTCTAGATAATCCTACATTGACATCATATTTTGCTACAGTTATAAAGAAATTATTGAAATATTGTGGTATATGAGCAGGATTTAAAGAGACTGTTGGCTTTATTTGCAAACTTCATTTGACATTTTTAATAAATTTATTATTTGTCATTTCTTTCCCTGTCTTACAACATTCTTAAATATTTTTATAGTTTTCGACATAATTTATAAATTTGGACTTCATTGTATTTCAGTTCTGCATATAGTTCCATGTATTCGTCGCTAGATTTCTTAGGCCAGCAGTAATCCATTTCAATTTATTAGCTGCCTTTCTATGGTAGTCTAGTGGTGGAAATGTTTCTTTGTGGAGTAGTGGAAAACTCTGTAAAAAATTCCAAAAATTTCCACATAGTGAAGATTAATTTGTACTGGTCAATGAATCTCATTTAATCTGCAACAAAAAATTTAAACAATGAAAAATCCAGGATACGATAATAACAGTATGAAATGATAAATAGCTCCTTGCCACATAAAGGGAATATTGTGTGTGGTTGACTGGCACAATGGAAAAGACTGCTAGATATCACTTAGCTGTTGGACTAAGTCCTTCCTCAGAAATAGACAGCAAAACTCACAAATATTCACACATGCACAAATCACACACACATTGTACTAAGGTCTGACTGCAACATTCCAGCCCTACACACACCGTGTGTCTTGACAGTGCACCTGCACAGTCCTTTGACATTCTGTACTTGTCCCCCCTTGCATCCCCCCCACCCCCCTCCCTGCACATCTTCCCAATATCTCACCTAGCAGCCCATTGTCTTGCCTCCATCACCTGCCTGTATGCACCCACAGGCAGCACTGTCATTTTCCTCCACTCCTATCCTGCTATCCCTCCCTGCTCCACAACTCCTCTGTACCCCACTACCCATCCCACCAAAGATCAGTGCTCATCTCAAATGCATTTGCTGTTGGGCCTTAGTGCCTGGAGATGGCAGTGGCTATGTGTGTGTGAGTTGTGCTTGTGTGAGAGTGTGAGAGTTTTGTTACTGGTGTCTGATGAAGAAATTAGTCCAATAGCTGAGTGATATCCAGCAGTGCTGTCTGCCACTCGCTGCCTCCTCTACTTGATGAGTAGCTATGTACACTTTCATATTGTTATTACATAACAAATTCATGTTTTCCTGACTGAATTTTCTTGTGGAAATGTTTTCCTGATATTCTGGATGTTTACTACACCAAATCAACCAGTAAAGAAGAATGATTTGAAATTTCTGGATTGAAACTGAACTTAGCAGTGTTGTCAAATACATAATTTGCGAAAATATTGTCTAAGGTCTACACACAACTGACTTACCATTTGTCCTAGTAAAACTGGTGAAATTTAGGATGAAACCAGAGTCCTGCATCAGATCAGTTTCTTTTAAGTTTCCCAAAAAGACACTGTAGTTTGGCTAAAAATGATTTAGTTACTTCAGCATCTGGAATCCTGTTTACAGAGTTAGTTGCCCTAATTCTACACAGCACTTCCAATATAAATTCTTCATTCAGAGTGCTAAAAAATGAAAATATTTGTTTCCAAATACTATCATTGTCTGTGATAAATTACTGAATTCATATTACGTAGATAATATGTCTGTGGCATTTTTTGTTGCTAGATATACAGAATGATGATAGAATTACATATTCCACAGGTTTTTCGGCTGCTGCGTTCCCTTCGCCCGTTGCGTGTTATCAACCGTGCCCCAGGACTTAAACTTGTTGTACAAACACTTTTGTCTTCACTACGTCCCATTGGAAATATTGTGCTTATATGCTGCACATTCTTCATTATTTTTGGTATTTTAGGAGTGCAGGTTAGTACCCATGATTTTTCCATAAATATTCTAAGTAGTACAGTTAGATGAAAGACAGAATTATGCAACTTGCAAATAGATCAAAAGAATAATTAACAAATGTTTATTTTATGCGCTGGATTCACTAATCATTTTCAGGAATAGTGAAAGCAGAACAGCAAGAACATCCACTGTTCTTGGGTTAACTGTACAAATTGATGTATATTCCCTATGTTTCACTGCATCAACAGGGAGATTTAAAAAATAATTTTATTCCTTATCCAATAATTTAAAAAGGAGTTACTTCAAACAAATCAAAGCCAAAAATTGCAATGTCAGATGGTATCAAGTGATTTGCTGACCATTTTAATTTGGAATCTACATCAATATATAAGTTTGATTTCAATCATATTCTCATAATTTAAGAAAAATCCTAGATAATTGTGCAATCATTAATTAAATAACACTGAAAGGACAAAGGTTCACATACCACAACATATTAATTTACTTATAATGTGAGGTCACTTCCTACTTTTCTTTTTCTGCTGAAGTGGATTTGGATGCAGATGGTGTATGTTGTCTTTATCCAGATTTTTTTTTTGTCATTGACCACATACAGTAGGATAGGCTTTCTGTGTTGGCAAGTTACAGTTACAGTCAAAGTATTAAAATTTATGTTCACACTGCATGTACCCATAAAGTATCATGCATACAGTTGTAATCTTAATTCACAGCAAAAGGCAAAGTTCAATTTTCATACATCAAAATAAATTCCAAATGAAAACAAGATAATTTACGCATTGTCATACCACATATTAATATTAATAAAAACAACCAAAGAAAGTAAAAGTAATGACTATAATAGAAAGAATGTGTTTTAAAAAGTATTTTGTAAGATACTGCCTCATGTAATATCCCTCTTTTCATAGAAATCATCATTTTGGATGAAATTAAATGTCTCCTTTTATAAGTCCATGGCTTGAACTGAGAGGCACAGGAAGAGAAACAGATTTCTCAGTCATATTAAACCCTGGAAACAGATTTCTCAGTCATATTAACCCTCAAGTGGGTGCACCTATATGTAAAGTACGCCAAGCACAAATAACTTTATCTTGTACCATTCCATTGTAGTTTTACAGTTGTGAGACTATACCTACTCTGCCATTATTGCTTCAGCTAACACAGTGATATCTTATGTTTTCATGGGTCCAATTGAGCTGCAGTAATGTAAAACAAACAGTGAACTAGGTGAGAAAAAAATTATGATCTGTTAAAGAAAATTATCCAGATTCCAAGATAGCAACTCAGTTGCACAGTGAGACAGTTGTCTACAAGATAATTTGTGACTATTTGGCTGGAAACTGATGCAACTGCACTGTTTAATGCTTTGAGTAGGTTGTTACTGGGTGTAACACTCATAAATGGCAACAGAGTGATACAGTGAAAGTTTATTTTATTATTGTTTAATTGAACAGCAATTTAGCTCATATATTATAAATGTACACTCCTGGAAATGGAAAAAAGAACACATTGACACCGGTGTGTCAGACCCACCATACTTGCTCCGGACACTGCGAGAGGGCTGTACAAGCAATGATCACACGCACTGCACAGCGGACACACCAGGAACCGCGGTGTTGGCCGTCGAATGGCGCTAGGTGCGCAGCATTTGTGCACCGCCGCCGTCAGTGTCAGCCAGTTTGCCATGGCATACGAAGCTCCATCGCAGTCTTTAACACTGGTAGCATGCCGCGACAGCGTGGACGTGAACCGTATGTGCAGTTGACGGACTTTGAGCGAGGGCGTATAGTGGGCATGCGGGAGGCCGGGTGGATGTACCGCCGAATTGCTCAACACGTGGGGCGTGAGGTCTCCACAGTACATCGATGTTGTCGCCAGTGGTCGGCGGAAGGTGCACATGCCCGTCGTCCTGGGACTGGACCGCAGCGACGCACGGATGCATGCCAAGACTGTAGGATCCTACGCAGTGCCGTAGGGGACCGCACCGCCACTTCCCAGCAAATTAGGGACACTGTTGCTCCTGGGGTATCGGTGAGGACCATTCGCAACCGTCTCCATGAAGCTGGGCTACGGTCCCGCACACCGTTAGGCCGTCTTCCGCTCACGCCCCAACATCGTGCAGCCCGCCTCCAGTGGTGTCGCGACAGGCGTGAATGGAGGGACGAATGGAGACGTGTCGTCTTCAGCGATGAGAGTCGCTTCTGCCTTGGTGCCAATGATGGTCGTATGCGTGTTTGGCGCCGTACAGGTGAGCGCCACAATCAGGACTGCATACGACCGAGGCACACAGGGCCAACACCCGGCATCATGGTGTGGGGAGCGATCTCCTACACTGGCCGTACACCACTGGTGATCGTCGAGGGGACACTGAATAGTGCACGGTACATCCAAACCGTCATCGAACCCATCGTTCTACCATTCCTAGACCGGCAAGGGTACTTGCTGTTCCAACAGGACAATGCACGTTCGCATGTATCCCGTGCCACCCAACATGCTCTAGAAGGTGTAAGTCAACTACCCTGGCCAGCAAGATCTCCGGATCTGTCCCCCATTGAGCATGTTTGGGACTGGATGAAGCGTCGTCTCACGCGGTCTGCACGTCCAGCACGAACGCTGGTCCAACTGAGGCGCCAGGTGGAAATGGCATGGCAAGCCGTTCCACAGGACTACATCCAGCATCTCTACGATCGTCTCCATGGGAGAATAGCAGCCTGCATTGCTGCGAAAGGTGGATATACACTGTACTAGTGCCGACATTGTGCATGCTCTGTTGCCTGTGTCTACGTGCCTGTGGTTCTGTCAGTGTGATCATGTGATGTATCTGACCCCAGGAATGTGTCAATAAAGTTTCCCCTTCCTGGGACAATGAATTCACGGTGTTCTTATTTCAATTTCCAGGAGTGTATTTTATTGTTGTTTAATTAAACTAACATTATGCCATGAATTTGCTCATACACGTTTACCTTAGTAACGTAAAGACAACTATTCTCTACCTGTGTATAAAGTAAGCTGCACGTCCGCTCGTGTTATGAAAATGAGCGCACCTGCTTGAGGGTTAATTATATGATTATTAAAAAAATTTCTGTGCCCATTCAATTATTTTTTGTTTTATTGTGTATCAGTTCTGTATGCTTGACCTTACACTGCAAAATTTTCAGTTATTTAAAGGTACATTTTACTACTGTGAGGGGGCGGATATAAAGAATGTTCGCAACAAAACAGACTGCCTGAAGGACAAAAACAATAGATGGGTTAACCGTAAATACAATTTTGATGACTTGGGAAAGGCACTCATGTCTCTGTTTGTCCTCTCATCAAGAGATGGATGGGTAAACATCATGTACACTGGTCTTGATGCTGTGGGAGTAGATCAACAAGTAAGTGTTGCCCACACATATTAAATGTAGATTTATTTTTAAAGAATATATAAACTGTAGTATAGATGTCCTCAAATAAGGCATATGTTCATGATAACTTACTGTTAATTATTAAGTGTGTTTAAAAATAGACTAAAGAATTATAATGCAAACTTAATCAATATCCTCACAAAATTCAAGCAAAGCAAGCTCCCCTATTGTGAACACATGGCCCTCAGTAAATATATATAGCTTTCTCCATAGGCGTATTTACTAATATTAGTTTTTAGTAATGGTACAAAACTTTTGTATTATTTGTTACTAAGTATGTTGTATAGTAAAAGTCAAACATCAATATTAATAATCTTTGTGAAAAAATATGTATGTTTGTTCACCAGTCGCTAAAACATCTACAGTTTCAATAAGACTAGCAGACGCACAAATTTATATTTAATTCAAAGCAGACCCTCTCCCTTACATATCTTATCAGTCCACTTAATTTTCGGTGTATTTCTGTAAACTACACATCAGGAATTTTGATTCTTTTCTGGTTTCTGACAGTCCATGATTTACTTCTGTACAATGCTGTACTCCAGATCTACATTCAGAGAAATTTCCTCCTTAATTTAAGGCCTGTATGTGGTACCAATGCACCTCACAATATTATGAAAAGGATAGATTGCTACTCACAATGTAGTGGAGATGTTGACTCGCAGACAGGCACAATGTGTGTGTATATGTATGTGTGTGTGTGTGTGTGTGTGTGAGAGAGAGAGAGAGAGAGAGAGAGAGAGAGAGAGAGAGAGAGAGAGAGAGAGAGAGAGATATGTACTTGCTTGTCTGAATGAATGTATGTGTGTTTTTTGTTCTGGCGAAGGCTTTGGCCAAAAGCACCTGTCTGCAACTTATCGTGTCATCTTCACGGCAAGTAGCAATCTGTCTTTTCCTTATATTGTTAATTGAATACAGGAATGTTAACCTGTAAGGGAATGCATGTTATAAATAATGCAGCACTTTAGTAAACTGACCCATAATGTCTTATACTTTGTTTTTCTTGTGGTTTTTTTCAGCCAATTGAAAACTATTCAGAATGGCGACTACTCTATTTCATCGCATTTATCTTGCTTGTTGGATTCTTTGTCCTTAACATGTTTGTTGGTGTTGTGGTGGAAAACTTCCATAGATGTAGAGAAGAGCAAGAGAAAGAAGAGCGTGTTAGGAGAGCAGCTAAAAGAGCAAAACAAATGGAGAAGAAAAGGAGAAGTAAGTTTTTGAACTTAAGTGTTCATGTATTATATTTTTCATCTTTTCATGGAAGCATTAAAATTACAATGGGAGAACTACAAACTGTTGAAAAATTATTTGCATGTACATTTGATGTTGGCTTGGTTAAATCATTTTCCGTGAATCAACATGTAAGGAAACTTGTTATTTTGTAGTGAGCTGCAATGTGCTCATTACTGTTACAAAAATAATTAGTTTGAGTACGCCTGTAAGGAGATTGACAAATCACGCTGAATTTGTAGTAAAACTCACTAACCCACTGCGAACATGGTAAACGACTAACCTATCACTTTAAAAGTGTTGGAAACAAACACAAACAACAATACTGAGGCAAAAAACTTGGCCATAAATCTATCAGCTGTCTAAAGCATTTTTACTACACCACTGTATATTTTGAATTCATAGCTTCACCCTCAGCAGTTGATCAAACTTTAGCTACAGAACTGGCATAGTAAAAATGCTATAAAGATAAGAGATAGATTTTATTATTAAGTTTTTGCCAAGAACAAAAACTATAGCTACCATGGAAAAAAGAACTATACTGAACCTTATTTTTGCGTGGATCACAAGAAAAATAACACTGCATTTTCCATTTCCCATTCTGCATCCACCTATGCAGATGAAATTCCATAATTAGTGCAAATTAAATTGCTTCAGTTTCACTCTATATTTCAACAAGGCAAGAAATATTATTAATGATATGCTAAAACTATGTATCAGAAATCGATTTACTAGTACTGCTTCTGTAGCTATGGTAGCTTTCCAGGAGACAATGTCAAAGTTATTCATAAAGTGATACTTAAATTTCCATTCTTTAGGACATACTGCTGCTAATTTTACATGAGAACTAAACTTTTTTTTTAAAATTTAATCTTGCTTACATGTGGACTTTTGGAAACAAAATTCACTGATGTTGGTTGATCTGTGGCACATAGACACATGACATAGCACAGGTACTCAATTAGCTTTCAAGCTACTGCTCTTTTTCTTGTATAAGCAACTACACATAGTATCACAAGCAGATACCTAAACACATTCACTCTTTGTCATGGTAACACTCTACATCTACATGTATATTCCGCAAGCCACCTGATGGTGTGTGGCGGATGGTACTTTGAGTACCTCTATCGGTTTTCCTTTCTATTCCAGTCATGTATTGTTTGTGGAAATAGAAATACATTTTGAAATCAAGTAAGTGGTTTTAAAACTGTAATAAGCTTGAAACTATTCCTTCTGCTGGTTTTGTCATTAGTGACTGTAAAACTATAAGGGTGTTTCTAAATTTTTGTAACATATGACCAAGAGAGGCAGGCAGGGTGGCTCATAGGACTAAAATATAACAGAATGTTACTGTGAAAATGAATTCTACAAAATTTTGGTAGAGAAACACAGGCATTGCATAAAACATAGTACCATGTATTGGAATTGGAATTACTATATTCTTCTTGAAGTCTGAGGGTATTTCGCCTGTGTCATACATCTTGCTCACCAGATGGTAGAGTTTTGTGAGGACTGGTTCTCCCAAGGCTGTCAGTAGTTCTAATGGAATGCTGTCTACTCCCGGGGCTTTGTTTCAACTCAGGTCTTCCAGTGCTCTGTCAAACTCTTCACGCAGTATCATATCTCCTATTTCATCCTCATCTACATCCTCTTCCATTTCCAAAATATTGTCCTCAAGTACATCGCCACTGTATAGACCCTCTATATACTCCTGTCACCTTTCTGCTTTCCCTTCTTTGCTTAGAACTGGGTTTCCATCTGAGCTCTTGATATTCATGCAAGTGGTTCTCTTTTCTCCAAAGGTCTCTTTAATTTTCTTGCAGGCAGTATCTATCTTACCCCTAGTGAGATAAGCCTCTACATCCTTACATTTGTCCTCTAGCCATCCCTGCTTAGCTATTTTGCACTTCCTGTCGATCTCATTTTTGAGACTTTTGTATTCCTTTTTGCCTGCTTCATTTACTGCATTTTTATATTTTCTCCCTTCATCAATTAAATTCAATATTTCTTCTGTTACCCAAGGATTTCTTTTAGCCCTCGTCTTTTTACCTACTTGATCCTCTGCTGCCTTCACTACTTCATCCCTCAAAGCTACCCATTCTTCTTCTACTGTATTTCTTTCCCCCATTCTTGTCAGTTGTTCCCTTGTGCTCTCCCTGAAACTCTCTACAACCTCTGGTTCTTTCAGTTTATCCAGGTCCAATCTCCTTAAATTCTCACCTTTTTGCAGTTTCTTCAGTTTTAATCTACAGTTCATAACCAACAGATTGTGGTCAGAGTCCACATCCGCCCCTGGAAATGTCTTACAATTTAAAACCTGGTTCCTAAATCTCTGTCTTACCATTATATAGTCTATCTGATACCTTTTAGTATCTCCAGGCTTCTTCCATGTATACAATCTTCTTTTATGATTCTTGAACCAAGTGTTAGCTACGATTAAGTTGTGTTCTGTGCAAAATTCTACCAGGTGCCTTCCTCTTTCGTTTCTTACCCCCAATCCATATTCACCTACTACGTTTCCTTCTCTCCTTTTTCCTACTGATGAATTCCAGTCACCCATGACTATTAAATTTTCGTCTCCCTTCACTGTCTGAATAATTTCTTTTATTTGATCATACATTTCTTCAATTTCTTTGTCATCTGCAGAGCTAGTTGGCATATAAACTTGTACTACTGTGGTAGGCGTGGGCTTTGTATCTATCTTGGCCACTATAATGCATTCACTATGCTGTGTGTAGTAGCTTACCCGCATTCCTATTTTCATATTCATTATTAAACCTACTCCTGCATTACCCCTATTTGATTTTGTATTTATAACCCTATATTCAGTTGACCATAAGTCTTGTTCGTCCTGCCACCGAACTTCACTAATTCCTACTATATCTAACTTTAACCTATCCATTTCCCTTTTCAAATTTTCTAACCTACCTGCCCGATTAAGGGATCTGACATTCTACGCTCCGATCTGTAGAACGCCAGTTTTCTTTCTGCTGGTAACGACATCTTCTTGAGTAGTCCCTGCCCGGAGATCCAAATGGGGGACTATTTTACCTCCAGAATATTTTACCCAAGAGGACGCCATCATCATTTAACCATACAGTAAAGCTGCATGCCCTCGGGAAACATTACAGCTGTAGTTTCCCCTTGCTTTCAGCCATTCGCAGTACCAGCACAGCAAGGCCGTTTTGGTTAGTGTTACAAGGCCAGATCAGTCAATCATCCAGACTGTTGCCACTGCAACTGCTGAAAAGGCTGCTGCCCCTCTTCAGGAACCACACGTTTGTCAGGCCTCTCAACAGATACCCCACTGTTGTGGTTGCACCTATGGTTCGGCTATCTGTATCGCTGAGGCACGCAAGCCTCCCCACCAACGGCAAGGTCCATGGTTCATGGGGGGGTGGGGGGGGGACTTGAGACAATAACAACAGCAAAAAAATGGAAAGGCCCCAGGCCCAAACAGCATCTGTATCGAACACCTAAAGGTATCACTTCATGTCATGCAAGACTACTGGGTAGAACTATTCAACGAATGCATCCACTCCGGGAAAATACCAGAGCAATGGAGGTCATCATTAATCAAGGTGATGTTCAAAGGGAAAGGAGACCCCTGCAGTCCTGACTCATACCAAGGTATAGGACTCAAAAATCAAGATATTCATGCAAATCTTAACAAACAGACTCACAAAAATGATAGACTCACAAATACCAGAGAATCAATTTGGCTTTCGAAAAGGAAGAAGCATGCTGCATGCCGTAAGCTACCTAATGGAGCAATCACAAGATACACTCAGACATCCAAGAAAGAAATACTTTGTAGTCTTCGTGGACTACTGTAAAGCCTTTGACCTCATCAACAGAGTGAACTAGTCCAAACACTCAGTCATCTGATAGGAGCCACACGCCCATTGGCAACCACAATCTCAAATATCCTCAGATACATACATATCCAAGTATCAAACAGCATAGCAATATCCAAGGACATAATCCAGACAAATGGAGTTCTACAAAGAGACCCAATTTGTCCAACGTTATTCAACATCATGACCGCAGACATCACACACAAAATCAGAGACACTTCAGCATCACTTCTTCTCTATGCGGACGACATGGCAATAGGCTCAGGAAATGTAGAAGAGCTCAAAGGTGTCCCAACAGGCTCACATCATGGGCAGAAAGAAATTGATTGCAAATAAACCACAGCAAAACCAAACAGATGACTTTTTAGGAAAGGAGGGAAACACGCTTCCAGAAATACAATGACCCTGCACAGTAAACCTTTAGAGGTAGTGACAAAATTCAAGTATCTTGGAGTCACCCTGCAAACCACCTTGTCATCCTTCAGTAACTATGCCATAAAAGCCATCTACCACATCCTACAGACTCAACAAATATCACTGGATACAGCAATGTTACTGTTCAAGACAGCCATTTCCCCATATGGGAAAAACTCACCCCAAGCGACCTGATAACAATAGAAAATGAAGAGGATTCTAGGCATCGAGAAGTCAGCATCGTCAAGGCTAAGATATGCATTAACCAAGGAAACTACTTCATCAATGACATCAAAATGCAGTATTGGCTGCCAAATACCAAGCTCTACGAGAAAGCACGTCAAACCCTCACCAGGAAGTGCAGAGCCATCTGGCCTGATTTCTACTCCACAGACTACTCCATGACAGACAAATGGAAACAAGCAAACTACAAGCTACATCACACATGGATTTCACCATAGACTCTGCCAAAACAAGAGATTTCACCAGCCGAATGAAGACTGTGTTTGTGATTTGTGTAAGAAACATTGTGAGAGATACCACGCTCAAAACTGTAAAATGAGGAAAGTGTCGATTATAAAACTGGCTCTGGAATAACTATTCATTTGTAATTTGTGATTTCTCTTTGCACATTGTGCACTTTTCAATTAATAATAATAAAGAGATGGAAAAGTTATAAATTCTGGAAGGTAGTTGACAGTGACTGTATTATAGAAAGAGCGAATGAGGCAATGGCAGTGTGAGACAGAAAGAGGATCACAGTGGCAGCGGAAAATGTTGACAGTGACAGGACAGTGTTAGGAAAAGAGTGAAGAATAAGAATAAGAATCTTTATTAGCCGTTCAGTATTTTCTTATACAATGGGCTTTGTCAGTAAGTTCAATTACAGTATAAAGATGGTAATATTCTCATAACAATGTGTATATAAATCATATGAAATTTAGTGTAGTACAATAGCACACAATTGGAAATTTATATATTATTAATTTTACAATAAAAAGGAAAACATTATGTAGATTTATATTAAGCAGGGAGTATTCATGTTGATGTCACTATGTCATTATCATATACATGTTGATAACACTATGTCATTATCCTAAGCTATTGACACAAATTTAGGTCCTACAACAGGCAGCGGTACCTTTCTCTATGTTAAAACAGCAAATCTGCCATATTACAATCTTTAAATTCATCAACTGAGTAAAATGCTTTACCTTTGAGCCATTGACCCAATGTTGTCTTAAATTTACTTTTAGATACTGTTTGTACAATTTTAGGGAGCATATTAAACAGTTCGAGGCCTACATATGTATAACTATTATGCATCTTAGACAGTCTAGAGTATGGCAGATCAATTGTGTGGTTTCGCCTTGTATTGTGGGTGTGGACAGATGACCTAAGGGGATATTGAGCTATGTTTTCTTTTATGTGTAGTAAGCAATAATAGATGTACAAACAAGAAACTGTCATGAAACTTCCTGGCAGATCAAAACTGTGTGCCCGACCGAGACTCGAACTCGGGACCTTTGCCTTTCGCGGGCAAGTGCTCTACCATCTGAGCTACCGAAGCATGACTCACACCCGGTACTCACAGCTTTACATCTGCCAGTACCTCGTCTCCTACCTGCCAAACATTACAGAAGCTCTCCTGCAGGTACTGGCAGAAGTAAAGCTGTGAGTACCGGGCGTGAGTCGTGCTTCGGTAGCTCAGATGGTAGAGCACTTGCCCATGAAAGGCAAAGATCCCGAGTTCGAGTCTCGGTCGGGCACACAGTTTTAATCTGCCAGGAAGTTTCATATCAGCGCACACTCCGCTGCAGAGTGAAAAATCTCATTCTGGAAGAAACTGTCATGATGTTAAGTTTTTTGAAATGTTCCCTGCATGTATCCCTAGGAGATAAACCCACTATACATCGAAGAGCTTTTTTTTGCCATCTGAAAATTGATATTGAATTGGGAGAATTTCCCCAGAGCAGAATACCATATGAAAGATAGGGGTGGATATCAGCAAAATATGAATGCAGCAGTAAGTTTTGGCTGACATTACTCCTAAGCTTATAAAGTAGGAACATAGCATGTGCAAGTTTAGAACAGAGGTATGTGATATGTTTATCCCAGCTAAGTTTCTGGTCAATCATCATTCCTAGCAGTTTAACAGACTTATTTTATTTGTTTGATACCTTCAAATTAAAGAATATTTCCTCAGGTTTTGTTTCATTTATGAGTAGGGAGTTTGCACTAAACCAATGAACCGATTTTTCAAATATTATATTATTTTTTTCTCGTGCAGATTCAAGAGTCTGTCCTGAATTGTCAGTGGGAGAGGGAGAGGGATAAAGAGAAAAGAGAAGGAGAAAATGGAAGTGGGTGAGAGCCAGTGGTAATGAGAGACAGAGACTACGCCAGTGACAATCAGGAAGAGGGAAATAGTGACATGGAGAAGACACAGCAGCAGTGGGAAGGAATGAATGAGATAATAGCAATAAGAGGAGCACAAGGAAGACAGAAACAGTGAGAGGAGGCAGTAATAGCATTACAGAACAAAAGAGGCTGTGGCTTTGAGACAGGAGACAGTGACAGTTAGAGAGATAATGACATTGAGTTGGGCTGAATGACTGAGTGAGCACGGGCAAGTGGGAGTGGAGGGGTATGAGTGACTAGCAGCAATGGACTAGTGGGTGTGAGTGAGTTACAGTTGGGGGAGCTTGTGGGAGTGAGGGACGAGTTCCACATTAAAAAGAGTGCAAATATGTTTGCATGCCAGAATTTTTGGGAAAAATTTTACAGGTGCTAAGGCAGCTGATATTGCATTTTTCAATCATATTTGCCTTTTTGTGCTCCAATAGGAGCATTTTTTCATGGCTTTTAAATACCGTGGTGTGCAGAACTTAAACAACAAAAGTAACTTTCACCTGATGTGTCACTATCAAGGAACATAACTTGATGAAGCTTGGACTATACTTGATGAAACTTGGACTAAACAGTGAAAGAACTGCTGCAGTATAGTACAGACAGTAACTAAAAGAATTATCCAATTAGATGAACAGAAATGACAGTTTTATTCACAGGCAATAATTACACTGAAGTCACTGTGATTCATGATGGTCCCCTGAACATTACAAAAAAGGGCATATTTCTTAGCATAGTGTGTGATCACCGCAGATGGCAGTGCATGTTCTGCAACCTGCTCCCATGCTGACCACAAGGTTGGTACGTAGTTCTTCTGGTAGGCACTCCATCTCCTCCAGTGTAGTTGACAACTGCTGGATTGTCATTAGTGCATTTTAGCATGCTGCTAAATGCCTTCCCTATGTTTCACCTACATGCTCAATGGAATTTAACTTGGTGCAGGGGGGGAATAGGCAGGCTAATCCACTCTCCGAATATTCTCTCCTTCCGGGAGCTCCCCCAGCTACACTGTTCAATGCGATCACAGATTGTCATCCATAAAAATGAGGTCAGGGCCAAATGCTCCCCTGTAAAGGTGCACGTGGGGGAGGAGTACAGTTACAGAATTACATTAATCGTATTTGACAATGCTGGATGTACCCTTATTTGGTGAACGGTGGGAACACACAATGCACTCAGGAACATTGTTAGTAGTAAACAATATGCATCTAAAAAAGAGTGTTCTAGATACCAGGCTCCCATTACCTGAATACAACCAGTCTGCTTTGAGAAAAAAAAAGGTGGTGCAATACTTGTTGAATGTCTTTCATCTGTGTACATATAACAAAGTTGCAGTGTATCATGATGTGTAGTAAAGAGACGTATTGTGTACTGCTAATGGTGAAACTCTTTCGTTTACATTAGACCCTGATACTGTCATTTATTTCATCTATGTTTCACTGAATGAGTGTCTCATCAAGTCAGCCCTTACTGAATTGCTCAAAATAGCTCTCCTATCAATTTTTAACCAATGCATCTTCCCTATTTCTCTTCATTTGTTATAAATACCCACACCAGATATTAATATATCTAGATGAGTAATTACAAGACAACTGTTATCCAGTAGGAAAAAGATGAGTGTGAGTCATCAGTTATGGATAGGTGGGCAGAACTGTGGTGGTTCATGTGTAAACCATCAGTGCGTTATGTAGTTGCCCTTTGATTTGGAGTTTTCAGTGGATAATCAAAGGAACTGGGGAAGGCCATGGCTAAAGTTTCTAAACCCAATCAACGATACCACTAAGTTGGGAATAGGAACACCAATAACAGTAGAGAAATACTGATCACAGACATACTAAAATTAGAGTGTTGTTAACATCTCCACCAGAGATATTTAAGGTAATTAAACAACTGTTTGTTACAATCATTCATTCACTCAGTTGCAGATCATGTTCCAAAACAGCTGCCATTTTGAAAAGTGTCACTGCCCTTTCCCATACACTATTCAGCTGCTGTTTTTACCAATATTTTAAATTAATCATTTAAGTAACTTTACAGTGAAAAGAGGTTATTCTACATCACTTACATACGGCAAATTGCTCTTAAAACTACATATTTTTGCCTCATTGTGAGAGACAGATAGTTTGTTATGTTCCATAATAATTTACTTTATTTGACAGAGTTGTTTGTATCCCCTCCAGAGCTATCAAATGGTTAAAATGGTGATAGGCATCCAATTTTTGGCAGTTATAATGCCAGTTCCAAATGTGTCATAAAATTCTGAGGAAACACATTTTATCCCCAAATTGTTACAAAGGCAGATTTAATGTATTTCCACATTGCTTAATTTCTTACAGCGTTAAACTCATTTTTAATTTTTAATTTCACAATTTTATTAATTTCTCTTCTTTGTTTGAATAGTCTTAATTGTTTTTGAATAGGTACTAATAACATGCCACTTAAAATTCTAAGCTGAACTAGAATGAAAAGTAACGAGTATACTCACAAGCTTGTAAATTTTGTTGCTGTACATGAAGAGCAACTAAATAGTATGATTATAAAAGCAAGAGCTGTTTTCAGAGCTGCGATTTTTTTAACTGTCTAAAATGCTAATTTGCAACCTTTTTGGTGCAAAAAGTGTATGATAAGTACCTTTGGTAAACAACAAGTCACTGATTAGCTGTTTGTAAATGTAATCAACAGATCTGCATCTCTGTGCTGTTGTATGGTTGTACTCATCTACTCCCCAGAGAGTTTTCCTCAAGAGGTGAATAACAGAACATGATATGTGAACAAATGAAGTAAGGAAGGAAATGAGAAATGGTAATGGTAATAAGTATGATGTCTCAAGCTTGCACAGGAGAAGAAAATGTGTTGCACAGCAAACTCACTGTAATTGAAATATACATTTGTGAGCAACACCAAAAGTGTTAGAAAGCCATTCTAATCCAGAATTGCTCAGTCCCCATCCACAATGTATAAGCTCTCAATTGGTTTGAAACAGATTCAGTCTTCACTGGTTAGATTAGATTAGATTAGATTAGATTAATACTAGTTCCATGGATCATGAATACGATATTTCGTAATGATGTGGAACGAGTCGAATTTTCCAATACATGACATAATTAGATTAATTTAGCAACATACTTAAGTTAATATAACAACTTTATTTTTTTGTGTTTTTTGTTTTTCTTTATTTTTTTTATTTTTTTTTATTTTTTTAATATTTTTGTTTTTTTTTCTTTTTTTTCTTAATTTATATCTAAAAATTCCTCTATGGAGTAGAAGGAGTTGTCATTCAGAAATTCTTTTAATTTCTTCTTAAATACTTGTTGGTTATCTGTCAGACTTTTGATACTATTTGGTAAGTGACCAAAGACTTTAGTGCCAGTATAATTCACCCCTTTCTGTGCCAAAGTTAGATGTAATCTTGAATAGTGAAGATCGTCCTTTCTCCTAGTATTGTAGTTATGCACACTGCTATTACTTTTGAATTGGGTTTGGTTGTTAATAACAAATTTCATAAGAGAGTATATATACTGAGAAGCTACTGTGAATATCCCTAGATCCTTAAATAAATGTCTGCAGGATGATCTTGGGTGGACTCCAGCTATTATTCTGATTACACACTTTTGTGCAATAAATACTTTATTCCTCAGTGATGAATTACCCCAAAATATGATGCCATATGAAAGCAATGAGTGAAAATAGGCGTAGTAAGCTAATTTACTAAGATGTTTATCACCAAAATTTGCAATGACCCTTATTGCATAAGTAGCTGAACTCAAACGTTTCAGCAGATCATCAATGTGTTTCTTCCAATTTAATCTCTCATCAATGGACTGGGATATGAAATCATACCCGATTCATAACACATGAATAACTTCAATAGTGAGGCTTTAATTTACTGATTTATAAGCACTGAACCGTAATGCAACCCCTTTTTCCTCTTATAACTTAACTTACACTGTTCACTATGATGATGCAGAGGCAATGGAAAAAGCATGCGAAGTTCAGAAGAACACGAAATCCCGAAGATTGGCTAAAATTTACAGACGCACGAAATTTGGCACGGACTTCAATGCGAGATGCCTTTAATAGGTTCCACAACGAAACATTGTCTCGAAATTTGGTAGAAAATCCGAAGAAATTCTGGTCGTATGTAAAGCACACAAGCGGCAAGACGCAGTCAATACCTTCACTGCGCAGTGCCGATGGTACTGTTACCGACGACTGTGCCACTAAAGCGGAGTTATTGAACACAGTTTTCCGAAATTCCTTCACCAGGAAAGATGAATGGAATATTCCAGAATTTGAAACATGAACAGCTGCCAGCATGAGTTTCTTAGAAGTAGGTACCTTAGGGGTTGCGAAGCAACTCAAATCGCTTGATACGGGCAAGTCTTCAGGTCCAGATTGTATACCGATTAAGTTCCTTTCAGATTACGCTGATACAATAGCTCCCTACTTAGCACTCATATACAACCGCTCGCTCACCGATAGATATGTACCTACAGATTGGAAAATTGCGCAGGTCGCACCAGTGTTTAAGAAGGGTAGTAGGAGTAATCCATCTAACTACAGACCTATATCATTGACGTCGGTTTGCAGTAGGGTTTTGGAGCATATACTGTATTCAAACATTATGAATCACCTCAAAGGGAATGATCTATTGATACGTAATCAGCATGGTTTCAGAAAACATCGTTCTTGTGCAACGCAGCTAGCTCTTTATTCGCACGAAGTAATGGCCGCTATCGACAGGGGATCTCAAGTTGATTCCATATTTCTAGATTTCCGGAAAGCTTTTGACACCATTCCTCACAAGTGACTTCTAATCAAGCTGCAGGCCTATGGGGTACCATCTCAGTTGTGCGACTGGATTCGTGATTTCCTGTCAGGAAGGTCGCAGTTCATAGTAGTAGATGGCAAATCATCGAGTAAAGCTGAAGTGATATCAGGTGTTCCCCAGGGAAGCATCCTGGGACCTCTGCTGTTCCTGATCTATATGAATGACCTGGGTGACAATCTGAGCAGTTCTCTTAGGTTGTTCGCAGATGATGCTGTAATTTACCGTCTAGTAAGGTCATCCGAAGACCAGTATCAGTTGCAAAGCAATTTAGAAAAGATTGCTGTATGGTGTGGCAGGTGGCAGTTGACACTAAATAACGAAAAGTGTGAGGTGATCCACATGAGTTCCAAAAGAAATCCGTTGGAATTCAAGTACTCGATAAATAGTACAATTCTCAAGGCTGTCAATTCAACTAAGTACCTGGGTGTTAAAATTACGAACAACTTCAGTTGGAAAGACCACATAGATAATATTGTGGGGAAGGCGAGCCAAAGGTTGCATTTCATTGGCAGGACACTTAGAAGATGCAACAAGTCCACTAAAGAGACAGCTTACACTACACTCGTTCGTCCTCTGTTAGAATATTGCTGTGCGGTGTGGGATCCTTACCAGGTGGGATTGACGGAGGACATCGAAAGGGTGCAAAAAAGGGCAGCTCGTTTTGTATTATCACGTAGTAGGGGAGAGAGTGTGGCAGATATGATATGCGAATTGGGATGGAAGTCATTACAGCAAAGACGTTTTTCGTTGCGGCGAGATCTATTTCCGAAATTTCAGTCACCAACTTTCTCTTCTGAATGCGAAAATATTTTGTTGAGCCCAACCTACATAGGTAGGAATGATCATTAAAATAAAATAAGAGAAATCAGAGCTTGAACAGAAAGGTTTAGGTGTTTGTTTTTCCCGCGCGCTGTTCAGGAGTGGAATGGTAGAGAGATAGTATGATTGTGGTTCGACGAACCCTCTGCCAAGCACTTAAATGTGAATTGCAGAGTAGTCATGTAGATGTAGATGTAGATGCTTTGGTTATTGATATTTTGCATGTTCACACTGTTGTGGATTTAAAACTTAAGCAATGTGCAGGCAGCTCAATAACTGGTATGCTCCCTTCTGCCCACAGTGTGTGTGCGCTTGATGATACAATTTGAAGCACAAGCAATGTTGGTTCATAGCTGCCAATGCAAATTTATAAGCAAACTAAAGGTAATATTTATACTATTTACACACAACTGGTGCCTTGTTTACCTAACAGAGTTAGATAAAAGTTAAGTCTGAAGTGGAAGTGCAGATGTGTGAAATTGGGGGATGAATATTAGTAGGGACAAGATGTTTACATATTTTGGCAGGTCAGTAAAGTGGTTAGTATCATAGAGAATGATTTGTAGGTAATAGTCAGTTAAAGTAGAAACACATTCAGCAGGGAACCTGAAGTCAGTAGGATGATTTTGCTGTTATACAGGGTGTCCATAATTATAAAGTTTCAGTTTCAAAATGCTGTAGAAAGAGAATGACTGCCCAGAATAATGTCAAATTTGAACAGTGTACTATTGATGCAGAGGAAAAGGTGGCAGAACAAAAAGAAATTTAATTAAAATTTGATCAACAGATGGCGCTGTAAGTGTCAGAATATGCTCACAGGCACAGGGTTGTTCCCCAGTTTGTGTCTGTGACACCCAATGTGGCTTCCATGAAGGTTCACATGCTGTTGGTAAAGCTCTTTTACAGAAGCCATGCACCCGTAGCCCCGCAGAAGTTCCAGACACTCAAGGGCATGAAAAATGCATTGGTCCAATTTCTGCTAAAGGTCTGTGGAAAATGATGAAATTCAAAAATACGGGTTCTTTTGGACTACAATGTGGCAGAGGGAGGGAAGAGTTGATCCAACCTCTGTTGAAGATGTGACCACAGCATTGCAAGAGAGATTGAGCAGTGGTATGCAAACAAGCAGTGCACAAGCAACTGCCCAAACATTGGACATGCCTGCAGGCACATTGCATAAAATCCTATGAAACATCTTAATTTGCTATCCATACAAAATCACCCATGTTCATAAGTTGTTTCCTGCTGACTTGACAGCAAGACAAATGTTCACTCTAGAATTTCTGTCTTGCTTGGAAGTGGACAATGAAAGTCGATGGAACATTCTGTGGATAGACAAAGCCCATCTCCAAGGATATGTCAATACACAGAATTGCAGAATATGGGCAACAAACACACTCACACACACATCAGCCGGTACCACCTCATTCTGCAAAAGTAACTGTTTGGTGCAGGTTCATGACATGCTTTAACATAGGGCTGTATTTTTTCAAGGAGGTGAGTCATAGGGTCCTGTTACCTGTACAGCCACTGGTGAATGCTATAAGTGTCTTTTGTACACCACTGTCATTCCAACCCTTCTATAGCATGGATGTCTGAGGTCATTTTTATGCGAGATGGCACTCCTCTGCACAATGCACAGCCAGTGAAGTGGCTGCTGCAGAGGAATTTTATAAATTCTAGAATCATCAGTCATTATTTCCCTACAGCCTGGCCATCCAGATCACCTGATCTTAATCCATGTGATTTCTGGCTGTGGAGTTATCTGAAATGTGTTGTGTTCTGTGCTCCAATTACAAATGCTGCTGAACTAAAGGCATGCATTGTGCAACATATTCTGAATATGACCCCCAAGACATTATGATCTGTTGTGGAACATGCTGTTTCTCAATTTCAACTTGTGGCAGAAAGCAGTGGACAGCATATGGAACATGTCTTGTGTTACTCTCACGACAATTAGAAACTGATAAAATTTTGCTTTTTGTGGGTTCCTGGTCCCAGAATAATAAAAAACCAATGTCATTTTTCTTTTTATGCTGTTTTTGGCTCCAGGACAATTAGAAAATGATGCCATTTTGCTTTTTATGCAGTTTTTGGCCTTAGGACAATTAAAAACCGATTTTTCCCATCTAATGTGGCACAATCTTTCCGTGGTGGATGGGCTTACTATACAGTGCCACAACTTTTGGATGCGAATCTTTTGTAGTCATGCACATTGAAAATTTCAGATGGTGTAACATGCAGCTTCAACGATTGTCATTGTATTGCGATTCACCTGTCATTTGTGGACGATCTCATTTATGTTAAGACACTTAAAGTGTCATCTATTGATAAAATTTGTGGCGACCTCATTTATGTTGAGACATTTACAGTGTCATCTACTGATAAAATTTTTGTTACATTTTTTTTTTTTATCTGACATCATTCCGAGCAGTGATTCTCTTTCTGCAGCATTTTGAAACTGAAACTTTAATTGTGGACACCCTGTTTGTTAAAAAGCCCTTTCTTTAATATGCTATCTTTATCATCATACCAGATCTTTCATTGTTTGTGCTCTACGAATTAAAATCCAGTTATTCCAAATTTTGATTTCGTATCTTTACCTAGTGTGGCTCTGTTCAAGAGCACCCACACAATAGTTTGCAGGGAGAGTGGGAACCAAACCAGCCGGGAGGGAGGGGGGTTGGTCATTAAGTATTTTTAATACTTTGTAAGATGATAGGTGACTTGTAAGTAGCCATAAGAAAGTTGCAGTTCCAACCATGTTAAAAATCTGCTTACTACCGACATTTAAATATTTTTTTGGAAGAAAAACACCAGGTAACACTATATTTTTTCCTTTCCCTAAGAACTGCTATGTGTGCACTTGGCTCTGTTCCAGAGTTCTCAATACTTTTATTATTTTTATTTTTTGTCAAAATCAAATCATTCCTGAATATTTTCCTCTTTCGCTTCTGCCTTACAATGTTTTGACAATTCAACTTGGCTCTGTTCCAGAGTTCTCAATACTTTTATTATATTTATTTTTTATCAAAATCAAATCATTCCTGAATATTTTCCTATTTCGCTTCTGCCTTACAATGTTTTGACAATTCAACTTGGCTCTGTTCCAGAGTTCTCAATACTTTTATTATTTTTATTTTTTATCAAAATTAAATCATTCGTGAATATTTTCCTCTTTTGCATCTGCCTTACAATGTTTCGACAATTCAGAATACTGCCTTTTTCTCTGTTTGTGCATATCAGATTTCCTCATAACATTCCTGTTTGAAAATAAGCACTGTTCTACAGATCTATGTAGTACCAGGTGGTTATAATTAAACTGCAACTACTCACAAATCCCAGTCTGGGCTGTAATGGCAGTGAAACTTGGTAGATATTCCCTTGCATTAATGCAGAACTGATTTACGCTCGAAAAATTAATTCCAGTTTTGGCCACCAGGTGCAAATCTGGCACTGTACAGCATCTCATCGATGTGTCCAGTGCTCATATTGAACAAATTGTGTAAGCAGTGGTTAATAATCAAATCAAATTATGCCTTTTTCACTTGTTTGACCTTTCCTGCCCATGTTCCATTCCTAATCCATTACATATGGAAACATTTCTGTACGTCTTTCTTGCATTCACAGAACCAGATTTGCACCTGGTGACCAAAATTGGATCCATTTTTTTTTCTAGCATAATTAGGTTCCACATTAACGCATTAGAATATCAACCATGTTTTACTGTCATACAATAATTACAGCCTACATTGGACCTCTGTGGGTAGCTGCACTTTAATTATAACCACCCGGTACAAATCATCACTCCTAATGTTGGTATTTAGATTCACATTCTTAGCAGTTACAGAAGTTCTACAGAAAATGTGTAACATGTCATGACATCTCAGTAGAATACCATATTTTATATAGCTTTCTCATCATTGACTATAACAATAGTACTGCTAAAGTGTTGGAATAACATTAATGTCTCTGTACAACAACAAAAGTTGAAATAGCATTGCTTCTCTACAGCATTGGACAACTTCTTCAGTGATCGCTATTAACTGGCAGTTGCATTTGTGTTTTACTTTCATTTGATCAAAACAGGTGTTGTTACATAAACATATTTATTCCTAAAAATGAAAACTCATTGACCATTCATAAATATATTTGCCTCTTTGTTACATCTCATTTTGAATACATTCAGTAATATATAATTTCTTTCAGAGATGCATGAGCCGCCATATTACACTAACTACACACATTCACGGCTGATGATTCACAATGTTGTGACATCTAAATATTTTGACTTGGCTATTGCTGCAGTAATTGGCCTGAATGTGGTAACTATGGCTTTGGAATTCTACAAGATGCCTAAGGTACTGTCCTCAAATAATATTCCTAATAAATAAATAATCTGATATTTGGTAAAAAAAAATTAAAATAACTTCCTGTTATTTGTTTCAGCCCTTGGAGTATGCATTAAAAATTTTCAATTATTTCTTCACGGCTGTGTTCATTTTGGAAGCTGTTATGAAACTTGTAGCTCTGGGTTTCCTATTGTATTTTAAAGATAGGTAAGCAGCCCATAAATTCTTTCATAAACCTTAGAAAAATTGTTATCTTTTAAAGACAGACAAGAAAACTGCAAATTATTAATCATGCATTGGATAAAATATTATGTAGCATCATTAATATTTAGCATAATTAACATTTCAATAATGAGTGTTTATTATTTGTATTATCTCATTTTTGCCTATATTAATCCAGATTTTGATGTTTTGGAGTACTGCAGCCTCAGCCATTCCATTTCAGTCATAGCAGCAAGTTTTACCATAATTTCTCTAATATCTTTGTCACTATCCATGAAATACCATCATTTTTGTCAACAAATATTTCAAACAGTTTAGTAGTTTTCTTACAGTGAAAACTAATAAAAATAGAGCATGTTTGCAGAATAGTGATATTACTATGGGTCATGATTCCTACTGTTTATAACAACAAAACTGATATACAAGAAATGTAAATTGTTGTATGTTGTTGTTGTGGTCTTCAGTCCAGAAACTGGTTTGATGAGCAGCTCTCCATGCTACTCTATCCTGTGCAAGCTTCTTCATCTCCCAGTACCTACTGCAACCTACATCCTTCTGAATCTGCTTAGTGTATTCATCTTTGTTTTTGTGCTCCGATAGGAGCTTTTAAATACCGTTGTGTGCAGAACTTAAACAAAGAATTATCCAATGAGATGAACAGAAATGACAGTTTTATTCACAGGCAATAATTACACTGAAGTCACTGTGGTTCATGATGGTCCCCTGAACATTACAAAAAATGGGCATGTTTCTTAGCATAGTGCGTGATCACCGCAGATGGCAGTGCATGCTCTGCAACCTGCTCCCACGCTGATCACAAGGTTGGTTCTTTATTTTAGAAGATAGACTGCAGAGAGACATCCACATTTACAGCATTTTTAGATTTAAAAAAAATTGGTTGATAGTGTTGACTGGAATATGTTCTTGAAATTGTGAAATCATCATAGGTAAAACACATGTTTTATATCTTTTGTCCTCACATGGTGGCAAGGACATCATTTAATAAAGTTAGCTCCCAAGATACAGTAAAAGAAACACATTTATTGGTAAATACATAAGTGAACAATTCACAGTTCTGATGTGAAACAGAAAATAATAGCCACTTCTCGTAGAATAATAAAGCCTCTCGACTGGAGTACAGCTCAAGACCCTGGGTCAGTATCTGGCTGAGGTCCTAGATGGTATTTGAATAAGTAGGGTGCAGTCTAAGCGGTGGGATGTCAGTCAAATGCCAGCAGCCAGTGGGGAACTTGTGCTCGGACCAATGGTGATGGTTGAGATGCAAAGGTGCCAACAGACTTGTCCAGGTGGTAATGTCGTAAGTGATATCCCGTCAGGTGCAGGCTGGCTGGTGGGACATAGGCTGAGTGGTGGCAGGCAGTGGGAGACTTGTGCTTGAACCATTGTCAGTTGCCAGGATGTGAGGATGCCGAAGAGCTCAGTCAGCAAAAATGTCATAGACCATTTCTGGCCAGTGTCTACGTTGGAGTACAGTTAGAGTTAACCTTTGGTTGGAAACCTGTGCTGTGCTGGATGGTACTGAGAGATGGGCTGCAGGGTGCACCTGGTGTCGAGCCCAGAGCATGAGTGAATGCTGTCAAGTTGCGGTCATATAGTGTCTTAAATAATCCAGTGGGAGGATCTCCATGAGGTGTCATGTGACATGCATAGGCAACATAGTACTGTGCTCACAGCACTGTGTTGGATGCATGCACAGCTGTTGGGTGATGCTGCTTCCTGTAGTGGAGCCTGTTGTGTACACAGAGTGACATGCACTGTGTACACAGATCAGCAGTGTGCTGTCATCATTTGCCGATGTTAGTAATCAAGCAGTATGTGTGGTTGCATGTAGCTGGCTTCGACAGATGATGTCAGGAGTACAGCAACTCACTGGCTGCAGATGTATGTTGGCGGCAGTAATTGCCAGGCAGCTGGCATGGTACCAGTTATAGGAAATGAAAGAGTAACACAAATGAGATTACAAATAAAAGAATGAAGGATAAAGGGAGGCAGTAGTTGAGAAACAAGTGGAACAGGGTTGTAACTGAGCCTTACATAACTCAGTCAGTACATAGAGCAGTGAGTAAAGAAAATCAAGGAGAAACTTGGGGAAAAAATTAAAATTCAGGATGAAGAAATAAAAGCTATGAGATTTGGAAACGTTATTGAAATTCTGTCAGAGATGGCAGGGAACTTGGATGAGCTGTTGAAGGGAGTAGGTAATGTGTTGGTATAGGTAATAAGATGGACATCAACAAAAGTAAAACAGTGGTAATGGAATGTAGCCAAATTAAGTCAGGGCATGGAATTTAGTTGAATTGAATCAAGCAATGGTGAAGGAATTACTGTAGGAAATGAGGCACCAAAAGTAATGGATCGGTTTTGCTATATACTTGAAGGACAGGCTACTATCCAAGTGCCCTCCCTTCTTGTCTAATACCTCGCTATCACTTCTGTCAACACTTGGAAATCAGTTAGTTCCTATACAAGGTATAGATAACCTTGTGTTTCCTGTAATTTCTTCCTGATATCTCAAAATATCAGTGAGTGTATTAAACTCAACATTGTCAAAGCTTTTTCTAGATCTGCAAATCTTGGTCAATGGCTCTTTTCAGTCTCTTTTTTTAAGATGTGTAGTTGAGTCAGTATTGTCTCAAATGGTTCTACATGTCAACAGAACCCAAACTGATATTCCACCACAATGTCTTCTACCACTTATTCCATTATCTTGGCTCCACATTTCTATCCTTCTTTCATCATTCTTAAACTCAATGTTAGCTATGTGTTTTGTGCAAAATTCTGCCATTTTCATCTTCATCTGTACTCTGCAAACCACTGTGTGCTAAAGGTACTTCCTGTATTATTATGTATTAGAATTCTATCCCATTCCATTCACATATAGAGTACAGGAAGAATGGTCAAATAAATGCCTCTGTTCATGCTGTAATTCAAAACTAATATGAAGAGGACTGTAGTATATTCCCATATTCTTCATTTGGTAGTGTTTCCCAAATGCTAAGTAAGGTTTTTGCAAGATGATTGACATTTGTATTCCTGCTGATGTTTTTCACCATTTGCATGATGTTTTAACAGGAGCTGTTAAAAAAAGTTACATTTGTGTTGCAGTTCTTTGTAGACATTCAGCATCTCCTGAGTTCCAACCACGGTTTTGAGTAATACTCCAGAATGGTTCAAATCTGTGTTTTGTAAACAATCTCTTTAGTAGACTGACAACATTGTTCTGGTGTCCTACCAATGGAGCAAAGTCTGGCATCTGCTTTACTTACAAGTGACACTGTGTCATATCCCCACAAATTGTTAGGTTCATGTATGTGCAGCTGATTGATATTGTAATCATAATATACTACACATTATAGCATAGGTCAATAGCATGGAAATGGAAGAGGACATAGATGAAGATGAGAAGGGAGATATAATACTGTGTGAAGAATTTGACAGAGCACTGAAAGACCTAAGTCAAAACAAGGTTCCGGGAACAGACAACTTTCTGATACAACTACTGATAGACTTAGGAGAGCCAGCCATGACAAAACTCTTCCATCTGGTGAGCAAGATGTATGAGACAGGTTAAATGCCCTCAGGCTTCAGGAAGAATATAATAATACCAATTCCAAACAAAGCAGGTGCTGACTGGTGTGAAAATTACCAGACTATCAGTTTAATAAGTCACAGTTTCAAAATACTAGCACGAATTCTTTACAGAAAAATAAAATAACTAGTAGAAGTTGACCTCGGGGAAGATCGGTTTGGATTCCAGAGAAATGTAAGAACACATGAGGCAAATCTAACCCTACAACTCCTTATAGAAGGTAGCTTAAGGAAAGGCGAACCAACATTTATAGCGTTTGTAGACTTAGAGAACGATTTTGGCTATGTTGGCTGGAATACTCTCTTTCAAGTTATAAAGGTGGCAGGGGTAAATACAGAGACCGAAAGGCTATTTGCAATTTGTACAGAAACCAGATGGCAGGAAAAGCAAGCAATGGTTGAGAAGGGAGTGAGACAGGGTTGTAGCTTATCCTCATGTTATTCAATCAGTATATTGAGAAAGCAGTAAAGAAACAAAAGAAAAATTTGGAGTGGGTATTAAGTTCAGGGAGAAGAAACAAAAACTCTGAGGTTTGCCGATGACATTGTAATTCTGTCAGAGACAGCAAAGTACTTGAAAGAGCAGCTGAATGGAATGGACAGTAAGCAAAATGAGGATAATGGAATGTAGTCAAATTAAATCAGGTGATGCTGTGGGAATTAGATTAGGAAATTAGACACTTAAAGTAGTATATGAGTTTTGCTATTGGGGTAGCAAAATAACTGATGTTGGTCGAAGTAGAGAGGATATAAAATGCAGACACGTGATAGCAAGAAAAGCATTTCTGAAGAAGAGATATTTATTAACATTGAGTGTACATTTAAGTGTCAAGAGGTATTTTCTGAAAGTCTTTGCAGGGAGTGTAGCCATGTACGAAAGTGAAACATGGATGATAAACAGTTTAGACAAGAAGAGAATAGAAACTTTTGAAATGTGAAGCTACAGAAGAATGCTGAAGATTAGATGGATAGATCATGTAACTAATAAGGACGTACTGAATAGAATTGCGGAGAAGAGAAAGTTGTGGTACAACCTAACTAGGAAAGGGCTTGGTTGGTAGGACACATTCTGAAGCATCAAGGGATCACCAATATAGCACTGGAAAGAAGCATGGAGGGTAAAAATTGTAAAGGGTGACCACGAGATGAATACAGTAAGCAGTTTCAGAAGGATGTAGGTTGCAGTAGTTAGTTGGAGACGAAGAGACTTTCACAGGATAGAGTAGCATGGAGAGCTGCATCAAACCAGTCTTTGGACTGAAGACCACGACAATAACAACACTAGTTTATATTTCTGAATACTTAAAGCAGTTTGCCAATCACTGCATCACTTCAAAATCTTACTGCTGTTTATGCAGCTATTTCACACAGTGCTTCAATGTCGGTCATCTTCAAAAACTGTAAGTTACTATTAATACTGTCTGCCAAGGTATTAATGCATAACAAGAACAGCAAGGAACCAAATGCACTTTTCAGGGACACTCTTAAGTTACTTCTGCATCTTCATCGAAGAAAATATACTGATTCCTCTATACTACGAAATCCTTAATTTAGTCACAAATTTTGTTTTATGTCCCACAGTTGTATTTTCATTAAAAAGTGTTACTGTGATATTAGTCAAAATTATTTTCAGAAGTCAAGAAATACTGCACCCACATAATTGTCTTAATCTATAGCTTCCAGGATGTCAAGTGAGAAAATTGAAAGCTACGTTTCACGTGATCATTGTTTTTCTAATCGATTTTGGTTGTCATGAGGGAGTTCATTCTATTTCAGACACCTCATGTTTGCTCTCAGAATATTTTCTAAGATTGTAGAACAGGTGGATGTCAGTAACATTGAACAGCTGCTTTCTGCATCACTTCTACTACCCTTTTTAGGGTTCTGTACCTCAATTAGTAAAAAAGGAACCCTTACCGGATCACTTTGTTGTCTGTTTGTCTGTCCGACTATTTAAAGCCTTTTGTCTCAGGAACAGTTTAGACATAACAGCTTAAAATGTATGCCACATACAAAAGTCTACAGTTCCTTAGTGATGTAAAACATTGAAGCTTCTAAGTCAATACATAATAAATGTAAGCTTCTAAGTCGATGCAATCAAAAGGTACGGCTGTTTATGCCACATATTTTGATTCTTGCAAACTCACTCATCAGAACCCATAGGGTACTCCGCTTTGGTCTAGGATCATGAAATTTGGCAAGAAGTGAAGTTTTACAGTAAAAGTAAAGGGAAAAAATCTGAAAATTGTTAATTTGTAGTTATGTCTCACAAAGAAATTGCTTTTTTCATTCGTAATCTGTCTGTCTGTCCATCTGTTAAGACCCCTTTTCCTCAGAAAAATTTAGACATATCAAGTTGAAATTTATGTTACATACTTAGGTCTTTTGTCCCTTGGTTGAGTAAAAAACTTAACTTTTAAGTCAGTGCAATCAAAAGATAAGACCATGTATGTCACATATTTTGATGCTTGCAAACTCACTCATTAAAACCTCTAGGATACTTCCTGTTGGCCTAAAATCAAGAAATTTGACAGGAAGCAAGGTTTGAATTTACAACTAAAGGAAAAGAATCTGTAAATTGTTAATTTGTAATTTTGACAATATTATGAAAAGAATAGTTGCTACTCACCATGTAGTGGAGATGCTGAGTCGCAGATCAACAAAAAGACTGTCAGAAAGTAACGTTGGCCCAAAACTTACTTTCTGAAAATCTTTTTGTTGTGACTGTCTGTGACTCAGCATCTCGATTGTATGCTGAGTGGCAACTATTCTTTTCATAATAATGTCATATTCCACCCTGGGTTTCCATTGTTTAATCTGTAATTACATCAACTAAAAAAATTGCAATAAACACTGTGTCCACATGGTGCAGTGGTTAACTCAACTGCCTAGTAAGCAGAAGATCCCCTGCTCGAATCCCGATCTGACACACATTTTCACTCCTCGCCTCTGATTCCACATAAAGTCCCAATACAGCTGACATCAGTAGTTCCTTCCCTTCCCTTTCCTTTCACCCCCTTCCACTCACAGTTTACATATTAGATATACCGAAGTTTCAAAATAGTTCAGGAAGCTGCTAACAGATGGCACTGTAATCACAATACATAGTGCCTATAATAGTGTGCCACAGCTCAGAGCGATCAGTTCCATTGTTGAAATATGAAAGAGGTTAGTGTGCTGAAGGAAGGGTTTGAAATTGTGTTTCATTCAACAGTGTGTTTCTCTGGTACTGGAAAACAACAGGTTAGAATACAATCCAATGGCAACAAGGCACAATTTTCAAACATGACTTAATGTTCCAAAACAACCCAATGCAGAAACCATTCACAAGCTCTTTGCCAAATTCCAATCGATAGGCTAACACATTACTTTTTAGTTACAAACATAAATGTGTTACAGAATTATTCGTTTTTGCATGTGCAGTATTTAAGATCAAAAAAGAAATAAAACTTTAATTGCTCAATGTCTGAATACCAATGTATATTACTAAGAAAACAAACCTGAGTGATGAACCACAGGTTACATTATCTTGTTTTATCAAGAGTATGTTTTAACTTCACTTGTCACTTCTGTACTTACTTACCTGTTCTCTGTCTTGTCACTGTGGGTGCGACATTATGTGTCGTGTACAGTCTGCTTATGGAACAATAAGTTAACATGAATTGTCTTACTCTGTTTAATTTCATAGTGCCAGATGAAATTACCATATCTGAATAACATTTTTTGATTTCATGTGTTATTTATGATTTTCAGAGACCATTTTCAAAAGGTCGGAGCAAGACTGTTAGTGACCAAATGATTCTAGCTTCATTTATGCTCTTTTGTTAATTATTCTCTTGATAGAGAAAGGAACTATTTCATCTATATCAAAGTCCAGTTACATTAATTTCTACATTTATCCAGTGTAAGAATTTTGTTATGCTTTCATAGTCAAGAATCCCTGAACAATATCAGCAGAAAATTAAAACGCATTGGCCTGAGTTATCAGTTTTTTTAAATGGTGAAGGGAATAATTATTACTGACATTTTTATCTTTTCAGATCACAAAAGGTCTTACAGAAGACATTCATGTGGTTTATAAGCATAAAAGATAACCTACTGCATTTGAAATGTGCCTTCTTGATGCGACAAAATATGTGTGTGAAACGTTTAAATCATTCACAGTTTTCAGTTCATTTAGCTGGAGGATTTTTCCTTTGAAGAATTTTATCAAGAGGGCATAGTTTCAAGACATTATGGCTGATGATCTAGCAGGGAATGTTGGCACTGAGCAAACTGTAGCTACTCTTGAAAATATTTCCTACTGTTTCTGAAATTATTCAGCAAAATCCAAGAAACTCCATTCAAAGAATTGCAGCAGAGGCTGGTTTGAAGAGTTCCAGCATGCAGAAAATACTGAAGCAGATCCTACACATTTCCATTCAGGATCTGAGGCCACCAGGCCATAACTGTAGGAGGTGTGTAACAGAGGGCTGACTTTGTGAACCGTATCCTCACAATGATCAATAATGATGTTGGATATCTGATTTACAGATGAAGCACACTTCCATGTGAAAGGAGCCATGAATAAACAAAACTGGCAAATCTGGGTTTCCGGAAATCCCCATTAGTGTGAAGCGAAGCTACATTTTTCTACCAAAATTACTGTTTGGGCTATGGTATGCAGCAGAGGCATTATTGGTCCTTTTTTCATGTGAGAAATGATCACTACTGAATGTTATGTTGCAACTTGTGGAACAATTTGTCGCCACACAGGAGGATCAACAAGGCATGAAATGGTTCATGCAAAATGGGCCCAGACCACATCACATTGAAAAGGTTTTCCACTTTCTTGATGAATAATTCAAGAAAACAGTCATTGTGTTGGATTGTTGTAAATTAACTGTCACAGGAACGGATTGGCCTCCATATTCACCTGACCTGACTGCTTGTGACTACTTTTTGTGAGGCACATTGAAAAGTCCTGTCCAACAAAACAATCATGTCATGCTGGATGAGGTTGAATCGGTGATCTGTGTGGTACCCGAATCAATTTTCTTTGAGACAATACAGGACATAATGGCAAATTTCATTGTGCATTTTCCCTACCTCTGTACTGCAAGTGGTGGACATTTTGAGAAGATTGTGATGTGACTGCAGAGACTGCTTGAGAAGATGAGTTTACTTATTATGCACACAAACAAAGTTGACACTCAGCACGGTATTGATGGGAGTGGCTATATACGGGAAATGCCTTTACGGTCGCTCCCGGCAGCCAGTGCACCCAAGTGTCAATTTTGTTTGCAGATACAGTATGCACACTGATACTGTATGCACTGCACAGCATACAGTACTGCCTGTTAACAGCTTTTTGAACTATTTTGAAACTTCTGTATAAAATTCTTACAGCTCCCGCATTAAATATACTTTTTGCTGCACTCATCTATTGATGTTAGTTTCTGAGCTATTTAATGTTGAAATCAGGGACTCCTTCACTGGAAATCCTATATGTGTCATCGGTAACTTTCTACTGTTTTTTTTCCTTCTTTCTAAAATTGAAGTGACGTATTAATATTTTAATGTACATCTTTAGCCTTTAACTTATTTTGTTGCATTATTTATCATTTGAATCAGCACTCTGATTTTCTTCCAGGTGGAATCAGCTGGATGTTATTATAGTAATATTATCTATTGTTGGAATTGTGCTAGAAGAAGTTGAATCAAAATTTATTCCTATAAATCCAACAATTATAAGAGTGATGAGGGTCCTCAGGATAGCAAGAGGTATGCACATGTGACTTCAGTCATATATTTGTTTTTTCAGACACGCTCATAAAATTTCTTGAAGTTATTTCATATGTTACATTACACAGTAATACAGTTATTATTTTCAATCCCTAGTGCTCAAACTGCTAAAGATGGCTAAAGGAATACGGGCCCTGCTAGACACAGTAATGCAGGCTCTACCACAGGTTGGGAACCTAGGGCTGTTATTTTTCTTGCTGTTCTTCATTTTTGCAGCACTTGGTGTTGAGTTATTTGGGCGCCTAGGTAAGTGTTCATGCAATGTACCTACCACAGTTATGTAAACTTATAATTATGTTTTTGAAGTTTACCAGTTTTATATTGACATTTTTCCAACATACGGAATAATTTTGGCAGATAAAATACATTAAGACTATCGTCTTGAGGATATTAAATTATTCCAGAAGGTAAACATTCCCACTGTTAGTGTTATTACTATTATATAATTAATCTTTAAACAGCACAGGTTATGTGAGTCTGTGATGTGGAAATCCTGTACTATTTATTTCCATTTTAATACAAATTTGAATTACTTACACACTACATGAAAGTTTCTGAAAGGTTCTTAAAATAAACAATTTGCTCAACATGCAGTGGCAGCAGAAAACACATAAAAGATATGGAAATGCATGAGATTTCAGAGCCAATGGATCCTTTTCTGACAGAAGGGTTAATCTCCTCTGTCATCTCTTTTCTATAGGGACATTCAACAGTTCTTCGAAACAGTCCTTCCATAAGTTCATGCCATGTTCTTGGTTGGTCACCAACTCCCCTCCATTGTTTTCCATCCATTTTTGGTTTTGCACCTCACCTTTAAATATCTTGTACATCTATACAATTAAAACAACAGGGAAAGTATACTGCTACTCACTACATAGAGGAGGCATTGAGACATACGTAGGTGCAATGAAAGCAGTATTACAAATATTTAAACTTTTGGAGAGTCTTTCCTCCTGAGGAAGGAATTTGTCCAAAATCTTAAATATTTCTAGTGTTCTGTTCATTATACCTATCTACAACTCAGTGCCTCCTGTATTTTGTGAGTAGTAGTCTGTCCTTTCCATGCACTTATTATTCCATCCTCATCTTTCCATCATTTGACATCTACATAATTCTCTTATGTCCTTCTTCAGCCTTCTCTGGTTGCTTGTTGATGAACTACCTCTTTTCTCTTCATTTTACTTTCCTTGTTTCTCTTGCTGCCTCTGTGTAGCATCCTCTTTTGGTACTCCTTTAGGTGTTTCTTTTCAGTCTCAGTCGTGGTGGATTTAAATGTTTCCCATTTTTTTTTGTCCCCCCCCTCTGTCACTTTTCTTTCACCTTCTTCTTTTATCTTATGCAGAATATGAAATCAATTCTATAGCTTCAGTTGATATTTGCTTCTTATTTCCTCATGTCCCACATAGACTTATATCTATTTTGTCTTTCATATTGTCTTGTGATGTTCTTTGTTTTACTATAATTTGTACAAAATTATGATCTCTTCCCACTTCTGCTCCTCATGCTACTCTGGCACCCTTGATTCTACTTACATGTTTTGAAACCACCCACACACAGTCAGTCTGGTTGGTAAACCTCCTTTCTGGAGCATTCCAAGTTTCTAACTGTATTTCCTTAGGCAGGAACATTGTGCTGACAAACATCTTGTTCTTTGCAGTTGAAAATGTTTCAAGTCTTATCCCATTGTCATTAGATTGTTTGTGCAAGATGTATGACCCACTCATAAATCTCTTAGTAGATGCAGCTATCAATGATTGCATTTTAGTCTCCCGTCAACATCTTCATGTCGTTTTGTGGCATCTTGTAAGTCACTTGTTCAAATATTTCATAAAAACGTTACGTCTCCTCATCATCCTTTTCTTCTAGAACAGGCATGTACAGCAAGGATGGAAGTGTTCTTAAAACTTACCTTGAGTCTCAAATAGCAGAGCTTTTCACTGGTTGCTTCATATTTAGTTAGATCATGCACAGTTTTATTGATTTTGTATAACATTAGTGGAAAAACAGTGATTTGTATTGAAATTTAGAAGAAATAATCATTTTGATCGCAAAAATATTTTTTTAATGTTGTGTTTTAATGGTAAGTGGTTTATCAGTGTTGATGAAAATTATCAGTCCATTACACGTCTCCATAGATGGAGTGCAGAGACACCAAACTGAACACGAACATATGCCAAGAGACACGTGTGTCTCTTGACCTGTGTTCATACTCTGTTCAGCATCTCTGCACATCACCTAAAGAGACTTATAAGGGTCTGATGATGACTGTCAAGATTGAAACCAGTTACCATTAATATAGAACATTAAAAAAAATATTTTTCCGATTAAGACTGATCATTTCTTGTACACTATTTTATTGTCGACTGCTATTCCTGTTCAAGGATGTCCTTTCCTTTCTCCAGACCTGTAGTGAAATGTGGTGTCTTTCTCTCCTTTCTGTATGGATTCATCTTTCCACCTGATCCTGAAGAGACACCACATCCATGTTTTCGTTACACAATTTATCATCCATTGCCTTCACTGATCTCAGTCCATTCACTGTTTTGAAATTCCATATCCCCACAAATAAATGTTTGTATTTTAGTCCTTGTTCTTTGCCATAACTGTCAACATATGAAGCCATCTCTGAGGCTTGTTTTCAGTGTTTCATAGAAGGTCTTTGTAACAGAGTGGGTTGTCAGCCCAGTGTTCAATCTCCAACCTGGAGGACCAGTATTAATGTGGGTTTATTCCCATGGAGAGACTGGCTTCACTTCACCATATGAATTTCTGTCCAACAGTGATCTGTTGTGGTTTGCCATGCTTTAAACCTGGTGTTGAATGCCTACCCATAAGGCAGCAGAAGCAGCATTTATTTTCTAGTAGTGCTTACTGGGCATCTCATACAATCAGCATTGAGCTAGGGTGATATTTGTCAAGTGTATCCTTGCCATGGAATACCTTCCCATGCTCCCTAATCCTGCTGCCTCAGTCCTTGATTGTGGATTCAAATTTATTGCAACCAACCTCCATATCCTGTCACCCTCATGGGCTAAAACTGCATTAGATTAACACTCATTCTTTCTTTCCTCCACTGTGTTCCTCAAAGCTGCTTTATTATTATTTGTTTGTTCATTCTATTCTCCAATACTTTTTTCATATTATTCTTTCACTTGCCATTTTCTCTTCTTCATCTTGTATATGTATCACCACTTCTAAGTTTCTACTTCCTATCATTTGTGAATTTAACCTCACATAGTGCATTCTAACATACTACCCTTGATCTTTTATTCTCTCTGATGCCTCTACTTTCATCTTTACCTATGTATGTTTAGTATTCCCTCACTGTACATCTATGAACTGATTATTTTTGTATATTATAGTCCAATTTATTTGTAGCAAATCAATTTCAAAATGATTACAACACCAGGAATCAAAATAATATTATGCCACCCACCCATTATTTATAACTTTATGCCCAATCTCCACAGTAAATGGGTATGAAAATTTATGAAAAATGAAAGGAAAAAAGTTGCTCAGCATTAATTTAGAATACTGAAAAAACTTGTATGACAAAGTGGTGCAGAATATTATTATTCAACTGAAAAGTTCATGAGGGATGCTCTGAAAATTTGAGCAGAACACATACTTAGAATTAAAGTTCATTATTTTTTAAAAAAATTATTGTGTTTCAGTTATGTGTCCAGTACAGTATATTATATTAAAGATATTTTAAGAAAAACTGTTAATCAATTTTTGTGTTTTGACAAGTTTCTTGTACATTAAATCAATAACTTGAAATGGTAGGTTATGAGACAATAAACATCTATCCTATTCCTCCTCACACAAAGTTTATCCTTTGTAACCAGGGTTGGTTCTAAATGATCTAGTTGAAAATTGCTATCTATATCAAAACCTAGTTAACGTGGAACAAGATTTGTGAAAAAGAGTCAAAAGTATATCTTCTTGCATAAAAATTTCAGTCACTAGTTGCAGTTTAAATATATGACTGATATAATTAATGTAACTTTAGCTAAACAGTTCACGAAAACAAGTTTTGAAAGATCAGAAGTTCAAAGTATTTTATATCTTACAGAATGCAGCGAAAAGAGACCATGCCAGGGACTGGGTGAACATGCACACTTTAGTAACTTCGGAATGGCATTTCTCACTCTGTTCCGTGTAGCTACAGGAGACAACTGGAATGGAATAATGAAAGACACATTACGTGAAGACTGTGACAATTCAGCTGACTGTGTCAGAAACTGCTGTGTTTCGACAGTGATAGCACCCATCTTCTTTGTTATATTTGTTCTTATGGCACAGTTTGTGCTTGTGAATGTTGTCGTTGCTGTGCTAATGAAACATCTGGAAGAATCACACAAACAGGCAAGTAAACTGTTGAAGTTTCATTTGCAGACTATAAAATAACTATGCACTGTCACTTACTAATTTGTTGTTGCTATTATTCGTGCATTACACTCATCTCCAGAAAAATTATGTTTTCCAGTCTCATAGCATTTTAATATTTCTTAGTTACATTTACACAGTATGGTAACATGAATTTACACAGTTGGGTAACATGATGGAAGAAGGATATGGATGTCTGCGCAGGATCCGTAATTCTCATAGAATATAAAACAGATTATAGTCATAAGCTCAAGATGTTATGTTCCATTGAGTAATAAATACACCATCAGTTTTTCTTATGGTGCTCCTCATAACCACAAGTGAGGTATTGCCAATATTTAGTGGGCCTTAGGAGTGTAGTGCCTCTCAAAGTCATAAGTTTTGAAATAGCACATGATGTTCAAGATGGGTCAAAGAGAGACTGAAGGAAAAGTCCATCCTGGATGTCAATCAAGTGATAAATCTTAGGACAAAATGTGCTATAAGCATAAATTTTAGAATACTGGCTGTTGAAGTGACAGATAAGTGATAGTAGAGACTGTAGGGATGGAAAAAGTACTGAACATAAAAACTTGAACCTTAAATTTGCAGATGAGGAATTGAGTGCAAGGCTGATGTTCAAAGTGTTATGCAGTGAGCAGAAGAAACTGAATGATCATGTGCTTGTTTTCCAGAAAATTTGAAGCATGTTTCTAAATTCTAATTATTGACAATAATAACTCTGTTTTTAGTATGATCTGGATACAAGATTCCAAAGACCAAAGACATGTATGCCAGCTTCTTTGGACCACATAGGCATGCCATGCTCACTGCATTCACCAAGGGCAAGGGTGAAGGGAGGGAATAATGAATCTGAACTAAGGAGTGTTCCAGATAAAAAGAGTACTGAAATGATGTGACAGTGGAAGCATGAAAGAGACATAAAAGGGCACCTAATCATCATTACAGAAAAGGCCTTTGAGGATGCCTAGCAACTTTGAAAATCATGATAGGCAATCTGTGTCAACACCGAAGGGAACTACTGCAAAAAATTTTAATCGTAGTACTGATAAGTTCTTGGACTAGGTATTGCAGAAGTCAGAGCTGCTGTAATTAGTATTGTTGTTTTTCATTGAAATGGTAATTATTAGAATTTCTATTATTGCTGAGATCCTTTCTCATTTCATGGACTAGGTATTGCAGAAGTCAGAGCTGCTGTAATTAGTATTGTTGTTTTTCATTGAAATGGTAATTATTAGAATTTCTATTATTGCTGAGATCCTTTCTCATTTCATTCTAGGAGTTTCAAAATAACTACATCCATAAGTAATGGAGAAAATACATGCATGAAAGTTTGAGAGTTATCAGACAGTCTTTTTGTAATATGTTCCGTAGACAAACATACAGACATGTAAACAGGAATGATGACACTTGAACTAAAAATTGTCAAATACAATGCAGTGCAACACAATAAATCTGTAGATATTGTACTGGGCTCTACAGATCAAGTCTATGAACATTTATATTAACTCAGTATAAGCGCAATTTCCAATACCATTAAGGAGTCCTGAGTGCAAAACTGTAAGCAGAGGAAGCAGATGCCATTGCATAAAATGGCAGGAAAGCCTCCGCTGACCAAGCACCTTGGTGAATGTTTCTATACATTTAAATTCCAAAAGACACCATGGGAACTGGAATATAGCCCAAGTCACACCTATCTACAACAAGAACAGCAGAAGTGATTGACTGAGCTATTGTCCTAATTTCCACTTCTATCTCTAGTGATGTTTTAGAACATATTATGAGTGCAGACACTGTAACCTATCTGAAAAACAGTGGAATTCCATGTCAGAATATGAACAACTTAAGGAAAAGACAGATTGCTACTGACTGTAAAGATGAGAGGTTGGGTTCCAGACAGGCACAACAAAAAGACAGTTACACATTAGCTTTCAGCCAAAGTTTTCTTTAGAAAAGGAAATACACACACATTCATTCACAAAAGCAAGCACACTTCAAGTGCAATAATGCATGTATGAGGTGTGCTTGCTTGTGTGAATGAATGTGTATGTGTTTCCTTTTCTGAAGGAGGTTTCGGCCAAAAGTTAATATGTAACTACCTTTTCCTTTTTTCTTGTGCCTGTCTGCAACTCAATGTGTCATTGTTGTTATCATTTTCTGCAGATGTGACATCCTAAAAGCCATAAACAGAGATATACAACTCGATTCTGAGTTTCTATGTTTTCAGAAACCTTTAGTTTAGTACTACACCAATACCTACTACATAAGATATCTAGCCAGGTTCACAACTGGATTGAGGACTACTTGATAGGCCCTAGTTAGTCATCCAAGAGTGAAGAATGAATTTAAGATGTTTTTCAAGGAAGTGTGATGTATTGTATAGTGCTGATTTGAATCTTAGGGCTTTTGCACATAACGTAACAACATAATAGGAAATATAACCAGATAATAATGATAATATCCATTCAGTTTTTGACGATATTGTAAACTACACTGTGTGAGGCTTCACTCAAATTTATTCCAGATATTCCAATCACACTATGATATACCATCTCCTACTTTAAACAAAATAAATTTATGTAAACTTGCTACAGTTGAAATGATATAAATTTGCTTCATTTTTAAATTTGATGAAATGTGAGCAGTCTAAATGGGTGGTGCAGCTTAGAAATCTTAACCTAATATCTGCTCATTGTCCTGGAGTTCTTCCTGAGAACTGGATTCATATCCTTGGTCCATTTGGCATGCTATGTGGATTAAGGAATAGAATTAGATCTTTGTACAAGTACAAACAGCAGTTCTGTGCGTCAGACTAAAAGTACTTTTTGATAATTTTGTTGACATCTTTAAGGCTGCATTATTTTGCAGATTATTTGAATTACTTTGAAAATTAAAGACTTGCTTCACATAGATTTGTTTTTACAGATTGACAGTGTAAGATCATATGCTATTTCAAGTTGGTGAACAGAAGGAAAATGAGTAGCATTCTATTATATAACTTCATTACATGTTAATTACAACCGAATATGATAATCTCTGACGTTCCTACCAATTGACCAAATTCTGTAAATTAGATATTGCTGTTTCATAGTAATTTATATTTTATATTCTTCAAAAGGCAGAAATAACTGCTTCTAACAATTTTTGGATATTGTAATTTTGCCATTAATTGAAATCTCAGTGATTACTTGCCCTAAATGATCTGAGAGTTGTGGTATTGATCAGTGCAATATACTTCCAAAACTCATTTGTTATGTATCAACTGCCTGACAATAAATGTGATCAACCAGAAGATATGGCTGTATGTCAATGTAAGTTTAGACACATGTACACCATCAGCAGGTACAGGGTGTTTCAAAAATGACCGGTATATTTGAAACGGCAATAAAAACTAAACGAGCAGCGATAGAAATACACAGTTTGTTGCAATATGCTTGGGACAACAGTACATTTTCAGGCAGACAAACTTTCGAAATTACAGTAGTTACAATTTTCAACAACAGATGGCGCTGCGGTCTGGGAAACTCTATAGTACGATATTTTCCACATATCCACCATGCGTAGCAATAATATGGCGTAGTCTCTGAATGAAATTACCCGAAACCTTTGACAACGTGTCTGGCCGAATGGCTTCACATGCAGATGAGATGTACTGCTTCAGCTGTTCAATTGTTTCTGGATTCTGGCGGTACACCTGGTCTTTCAAGTGTCCCTACAGAAAGAAGTCACAGGGGTTCATGTCTGGCGAATAGGGAGGCCAATCCACGCCGCCTCCTGTATGTTTCGGATAGCCCAAAGCAATCACACGATCATCGAAATATTCATTCAGGAAATTAAAGACGTCGGCCGTGCGATGTGGCCGGGCACCATCTTGCATAAACCACGAGGTGTTCGCAGTGTCGTCTAAGGCAGTTTGTACCGCCACAAATTCACGAAGAATGTCCAGATAGCATGATGCAGTAATCGTTTCGGATCTGAAAAATGGGCCAATGATTCCTTTGGAAGAAATGGCGGCCCAGACCAGTACTTTTTGAGGATGCAGGGACTATGGGACTGCAACATGGGGCTTTTCGGTTCCCCATATGCGCCAGTTCTGTTTATTGACGAAGCCGTCCAGGTAAAAATAAGCTTCGTCAGTAAACCAAATGCTGCCCACATGCATATCGCCGTCATCAATCCTGTGCACTATATCATTAGCGAATGTCTCTCGTGCAGCAATGGTAGCGGCACTGAGGGGTTGCCGCGTTTGAATTTTGTATGGATAGAGGTGTAAACTCTGGCGCATGAGACGATACGTGGACGTTGGCGTCATTTGGACCACAGCTGCAACACGGCGAACGGAAACCCGAGGCCGCTGTTGGATCACCTGCTGCACTAGCTGCGCGTTGCCCTCTGTGGTTGCCGTACGCGGTTGCCCTACCTTTCCAGCACGTTCATCCGTCACGTTCCCAGTCCGTTGAAATTTTTCAAACAGATCCTTTATTGTATCACTTTTCGGTCCTTTGGTTACATTAAACCTCCGTCGAAAACTTCGTCTTGTTGCAACAACACTGTGTTCTAGGCGGTGGAATTCCAACACCAGAAAAATCCTCTGTTCTAAGGAATAAACCATGTTGTCTACAGCACACTTGCACGTTGTGAACAGCACACGCTTACAGCAGAAAGATGATGTACAGAATGGCGCAGCCACAGACTGCGTTGTCTTCTATATCTTTCACATCACTTGCAGCGCCATCTGTTGTTGAAAATTGTAACTACTGTAATTTCAAAAGTTTGTCCGCCTGAAAATGTACTGTTGTCCCAAGCATATTGCAACAAACGCTGTATTTCTATCGCTGCTTGTTTAGTTTTTATTGCTGTTTCAAATATACCGGTCATTTTTGAAACACCCTGTATGTAAATAATTAGAGATACAGTTCTGTAGCAACTAGAACAGCCATCAATATGTGTTAGCATTATTCATGTTTGATGGTGTTACAAAGATAGTGGGTATATAATAGGTGACTGGATAGTGTTAGATGTTGAGTGAGCACTGTGAAGGACAGAGAGATGCGACATACTCTTGTGAGACAGTGTTATCAGCACCTGATAGAGTTTCAAAGGGGCCTCATTGTGCGTCTCCCTTTGGCCACAGGGTCAAACGATGCAATATCCAGATTGGAGGGGCATAGAGATGTGACCAGATGGGAACATGAGGGCTGGCATACTCGTCATCAAGGTTCTAGTTGAGCATTTCTGTTCACCACAAGGGAGGATCACCATAGTGTGCACTAAGTCCACTGTAAACCCTTCACATCAGTGCCTGCCATCTAAGAACAAGTAATGCACTCCCTTCAACATTTTGTGTCATCCTGCACCATTGGTTGGTGACTAGCAGCAGTCAGATTCCAGCATTAGCCTCCCACGCATAGGCTGCCATTAACAGCACAACACAAACAGCTGTATTTTGAGTGGTACTCTGACCATGAAGCATGGACTGCTGATGAATGATATCATGTTGTTTCAGTGATGAATTGTAGTTCTTCACTATGTGGATGACCATGATTGGCGAGTATGACAGTGACCCGGGGAGAGGTTCCATTCTTCCAAAGTTATGGAGAGGCACATTGATGTTACTCCTTGCATCAAGGTCTGGAAATCCATTGGGTAGGACATCAAGTCTTGGCTGGTGATGATTGAGGGAATTCTGAGGGCACAACTGTATGCATGGACATCCTGCATCCTCATGTGTTACCTCTCAATTAACAGTATTCTGGTGCCACTTTTCAATAGGATAATGCTCATCCACAAAGGAAATATGTCTCTATGAACTATCTGAGTGATGTTGAGGAACTTCCATGGTGAGCAAGATCCCCAAATCTGTCCCCGATAAAAGATGCATGGGACCAGCTAGGAGGTCAACTCTATACCAGTGCCAGTACCCAACATATCAAGGCTCAGCTTGAATATTTTCCCAACTGAATCAGGGCATGCATCCAGGCCAGAGGGAGTGCAGTGTCACACTGATAAGTGGGCTCACAGTGTCAAATTTTGTAAATTTGACTCATTTTTGTAGTCACTGAAACAACATTAAATATCCCTCAACCCTGATGTTTAATTTCATTTCCTCCTCCCCTTCTGGGTGCCTCTGGGAAACTGCAGTACATTATAAACCAGACTGCTTACAGAAAACAATATAATGGCCTATACTGAAATAGTTCTGAAGGATGGGCTCACAGGGAACATCAAGCACATACAAAGATGGACAACAAAAATTGCCAGTTGCTTCATTGACTCATTTGAGAACATAACAGACAAGGTGCAAAACAGAAAGGCAGAAACCTGAAGGGCATATAAAAGCTTTCAAAAATTATTTTGGTAACCCCCCCCCCCCCCAGAGCTAGTTTGCAAATTGGAATGTTAGTGTTCTTCAGACTCTTATCTGGTGAAATTGGAACAGTAAAATCAGACTGACAACAGCTGACACAGAGACAAATTAGAAATCACTGTTCCCATGCTCTATCCCTGAGTAGCACATGTGGTGAGATAAAATGTAGCCCTGACACACACTTAACAGGAATTGCTGAGTATAGATGCTGATACAAATATTTTCAATGTAGAAGTGTATGAAAATTCTGTGTGGTATAGTTTTGTACTATCATTTCTGTTTGACACTTCTTTTATACTTATATTACATGGGAACAATGAATTTCTCCACAAAAGTGAGAGTGGTCTTCATGAAGTATATACATATGAAGCTGAACTCATTCTTTGTAAACATGATACGCTGAATGAATGCTATTAGATTTCAAATTTATTCCACAGTTCTTGAATTCTGAAAGATATATCCTAAAGTCCCCAGAAACTGACTGCAGTTTGTGCCTGATATGTAAGCCATATAGACAGTGTCTAGCATTTCTTTTTGTTACTAATTACACCATTCAATGTTTGGAGTAGCTTCTCTGCTAAGCTCTAATATAGTAAAGACAGCAGTTATGTCTATTCTTCCCAAGGCAAAGTTAGGTCCATACATGTTCCATAGATCACTAGCATGAATTATGTCAAAATTCTGCCTATGCATTATTTCATTCCATGTATGTTCAACAGGTGCAGGAAATCGATCCTTGCATGACAGCGCGTAGTACCAGTATGTTTCAAAAAGGCATGCACGAAAATGCGACTTTTCAGAAAGTTATATCTTGGGTTCTATTCATTGTGGAGATAAGGGTTCAAGTGTTCTGGATAGACTGTGGCCTTGTTACCATTTATATACCTATCAGAAGGATGGTCATACTATAGGTATCCTACAATACAGGGTCAAAATTTAAACACACACACACACTTCCTCCAGCCCAGGCACATTGAGCAAATCGGTTGGTCCTGTTGTATTAAGTGTGATCTAGGGTGAGCCACACATGACTTATAAAAGCCCTATTAGTTCATGTGCAGTTCCTGAGAAAACCCTGAAGAACCATGATGTTTAGGTACTAAAAGTACCAACTGTGGGGGTGGCCACTTCTATAATTTCTATTCATGGCAAATCATCAAAATTTTTATTACATGTTCTTAAAATGATGTTCTCAGGAAACCTGGAAACTTTTTTGATATAATTATACATTACTGATATCCAGAGGTTCACAGTTACTGTACTTATGCACATAAAATATACTCATAATATCCAGCCTGAGATGTAATTGTAGTTTTAACTGCCATAATGGCGAAGGCACTGGTGTCATTGCAAGAGTTCTGAGGTCACAAAACTATGTTTTTAGTTGCCATTTTTCACCAATAAAACTTGTTGATGCACTATCTCTGTATAATGGGCACTTCATGGCAATACAGGCTGTCTTGACCTGGAAGTTATTGATTGTGCCACCTGACAGTGTAAGCACCTTTCAAAAGTTATTTTGTCATTCAAAATTCTTTGTAGTTGCAAATCAGATATCAGATTTTTTTGTGTACTGAATTTGTAGCCTAAAAATGTGCATTTTAATGTAAAGTAGTGTAAAGTGAACTTGCGTTGGATGGGAAACAGTTTTGTGTTAACCTTATATTATGTATGTCCGCCCCTCGTGGTCTCGCAGTAGCGTTCTCGCTTCCCGAGCATGGGGTCCCGGGTACGATTCCCGGTGGGTTCAGGGATTTTTCCTGCCTCGAGATGACTGGGTGTTGTTGTGTCATCTTCATCATCATCATTCATCCCCATTACGGTCAGAGGGAGGCAACGGCAAACCACCTCCATTAGGACCTTGCCTAGTAAGGCGGTGCGGGTCTCCCGCATCGTTCCCCTATGCTCTGTAAAGAAGCATGGGACTTAATTTCCATTTTTATATTATGTATACTTATATGTGCAAAAGTATGTACGTGTGTCAAAGTGTATAAATAAACCATTAAAACTTTACTGATCAACAGAATTAGTTTTATATAAGCAGTGCACCCTGCTGTAAAAGGGGAAAGAAGGGAAGCAGCTGAAAAATGCTCCTGTCGAAGCACATAAAAGATAAATACGTTCCTCTTTGAAAGATTCCTTTAAAAGATTCTGACATAAAAGTGGGAAACCAGCTGCCTCAGTCCTCATTCCACATTCCAAAAAGGAGAGGGCAAGAAAGCAGAGAGTTTTAAGGTATTGCATGAAACTAGTCTATAATTCATGTTATGGGATGCCCTTGCAAGCTTTTTTTTATCAAAGGGGAGTCCTTAAAATGGGGACTGTGCAGAAATGTCCAAGAGATGGCTCTCCAAGTGGATTTATGAGTCAGAATGTACAGCGGTACATCATCAAAAGAGCATGGCTCATGTTTTTGTAGGAGAGTTGGAAAATATGAGAAAGGATCAAAGTGGATGCCCTTCAGATGATGCCCTGGAGTTGGTTTTCAACCAAGGCTGCAGACTGGGAGCTTTACCAAATGCAGAAGTTGTCAGCATATAAGATGAGGGATACCTGTGGGCCAATGGAGGTTACTAGCCAATCCATGGCGATGAGGAAGAATGCAACACTCAGCATGGAGTCCTGTGGGGATGCCATTTGCTAGGACCCACAAGGAGCTGAGTGTTGTACCAACTCTAACCCAAATAGCCACTGGAATAAAAGTTGATGAATAAAAATTAATAGAGAGCCTCAAAAGCCCCAGTCATGGAGGGAAAGTAAAATGTAGTGACTCCAAGCTGTGTCATATGCATTGTGTAGGTTAAAAGAGACTGCTTTATGGTGTCAGCATTTAGAAAAAGCCTGTTAGATTGCTCTTTCCAACATAATCAGATGATTGGTTGTGGATAGTTCTTCCCACAAACCTACTGATAGAGCAACAAAATGCCCCATGCTTTGAGTATGCAGCATAATCAGCTGCCTACCATCCTTTCAAGCAGTTTGTGTTAATGAGGCTAATCGGTTGATGGCTGTCAGTCAGTGGATGTTGAATTTTTTGCCTGGCTTAAGGATCACGACATTGACACTATCTCCCCACTGTGAAGGGAAAAAATGCTGTACCCAAATATGGTAGAATATTCTAAATTGGTGGAGTCCTTGAGTAACATTTGGATATTGGATTATCTGATTGTGAATACCAATCAGCATCTGGGGCCACATCATGTGGCAAACCAGTTCCCTGTCAGCGAAATATTCATTATATAATTCGGAATGGTGTGGATGAAGGATAGGGGGATGTTGTCAATTTGCCTTTATGTGTTCTGTAGATAGCCAGATAGAAAGAGGACACTAATGCTGTCACAAAGTCAGTCACAAGGTGTTCCGCAAGAACTGATATGTGTATGCCCTGAAGGAAGTGTTTCCTTAGATAGCTAGACTTAGTGTGAAGCCACTTACAAATGAGAATGGTGGTCTGTGAAGAATATCACTTGAGACACTTCATTGTCTTTCAATGATTCTGAATAGCTGTTTCAATGTCTTTGGTCCACCATGGTACTATCTGGTGGTGGAGGGAGACTGCAGAAAGGCAACAGCAGTTCCAGCAGTGCAGTTCATCACATTGGAGATGTCTCCCACAACTTTATGGATGCAATCTAACAGAGAGAGGGCGAAGGTGACGACAGAGTACACAACTGACTGCCTATTGGCTTTTTGAAGAGTGCAACATGGTAATTCATCTGTCAGGTGATGACAGGCAATGGACAGGATCACCAGAATGTGGTCACTGTCATGCAGATCATTGTGTAGTGATCAATGCAGTGAAGTCACGAGATTTAGGAAAAACATCATAAGGTCAGTAGCTGAAAAGGTGCCACAGGAATTACTGAAGCAGACGGGAGTATCATAATTTAGGAGACACAAATTGAGACCAGAAAGAAGTTGGTTAATCAGAAGGCCCCTACCAGATTAAGTGGTACTTCCCCACAGGGAGTAGTGTGCATTCAAATACCCAGGTGGAAGAAAGGAGGAGGGGGAGGGGAGAAAGTTGTTGGATTAAGGTGGTCATCTCAGAACAGGCAGTGGCCCCACCTGTAAGTAAAGAAATGTTGCAAATGATGAACTCTTGGGTCTTTTGGTCTTTAACACTCACAATGCTATTGTTTCCAATATGGTGCACGGAAGAGGGGGAGGCCTCGCAGAATCCATTCACTGATGACATCTATGTCAATGATACAAACCCCTCCAGATGCTCTCTCAGGACCAGTGTGGTTCCAACAGTATTCATGGTAACTTGAAGAGTTGGGGAATGGTCATCAGTATTCTTGGTGAACAACACAGATCACAGAACAAGAGGAAATTAGTTAATTCCAGCAGGTAACAGTAAGATCCATTGCAGTTCCACTGGATCATCAGACTGATGGTTTCATTGTTAGGCATGAAGGCACCATGGGGACAGTTTATACCTCAGCATACTGTCTGTCACTGTAGGCAGTTGAACAATCTCAGCGAACACTGATGTGAAATCCACAGGCATGGGGGAACCTCTCACCTCCGGGGTCGCTAGAACAGCCTTTTTCCAAGACTTCTTCTTCTCTTTCATGACGTTTGGCAGTTGAGGTTCTTCTGAGGGCTTATCCGCTGTGGGTATAGGAATGGAAAAAGAGCAGGCAACGATGAGATTCCCAGTCTATGACTCCTTCAGCCACTGGCTGGTGTCAGGCCTCTGACCTCTAGATTTCCAGAAAAAGGGTTCATGCAAGAGAGCCATGTCACTGGTACGTGCTGGAGGAGGATGCTGCCTCTCCAGGCAAGTGGCTGAAGTGGTTCCATTCAAACTATGAGAGGGGAAGGACTATTGCCCCTAGCGTCAAGTTTATTTCTGTGGGTACTGGATGTTTATGTGGAAGGGGTAAGTGCCTAAGATACTGCTGACAACCAGCCACAGCAGTTGCAAAGGTCAATATCAGTGAAGCTAGATACAAGTGATCATATTTTTCTGGGATTCAAAATATGAGAGATGGTCTGTGACTCTCAGTTCCTAGATTTAGCATTTTGTGAGTAGGTTAGGATGCTTTGGGGATTGGGTTGGATAGTGATCCCTGCAACTGAGACAGACAGATGATAGTGCACATGATGATTTTCCATGAAGTGGACCTCACTGTCTCCCCAAACCATGCTGTATGTACTCTGAGAACACATATGTGCGAAACTTTGACATTTAAAATGCCACGTTTGGGGCAGGAAATACAGCTTTGCATCACAGTGGTAACACTTGATTTTAAAATTTTATGGAAGCAGACCCCTTAACAAAGAGGATAACTACACTGGTGTCTACTTGCTCTCTGGATGGCCATGGTATACGCAAGGTATCCCTTGCCTCTCCAAATGTTTGCATAGTTCTTTGTCTTCTTGCAGCATTATCTTACATGGGAAATTAATCCCTGTACCATGTAAATCACCATCATATTACAGGGGAGTAACAACTTGGACTGAGGGAACCTGCGGCATATGAAGTTCTGCTCCTTTCACATGCACACTTCCTTGAAGCTACTGAAATGCAGTTCTTAGTTTGAGAAAGCTACAGAAAAAGCAGTTGTACACCTAGTAGCCACAAGTCATACACTAAAAATTGTTTTGTTGGTGGAAGGTTATTAATAGTTAAATGAAAGTATTCTTGTACATAAAATTTCACTCTATTATAGTAAGCTTGCATACACCAGTTACTACCAAGCCTTACTCTAAGATCTACAAAGTCTGAAAAGTCCATGTGTACACATCATTCATAACTATAGCCAGTTTATGGTAATTATTAGTTATCCTTCACTGAATGTTTACAAATGGATTTTTTTTTTTTTTTAGAATAGCTCACTCAAATGTTGCTATAATCAGTCTCACATAACAAAATGTTCATGTTCGCGAGTAAGCAACAAGCCATGCAGAATTTAGTTATTTAAAATATATCCAAAAGATCTGAATTTCACACTATGCATTATATTGAACTCTCTTCCACACTTTACGGCATTTCTCAAACATTTGGGTACCGAAATATCACAATATTAATAATTTTCATCATAGGACCTATCAATAGGTCTGATCACTCTGTGAGCTAAGCCCCAACTCTACTCATCTCTCTACACAAAAGAAGTTTCTAGTCCCCAAAATACATGTGAATATGCTAATTTCTGATTGGCAGAGAAACATCACTGCCAGTCAGAAAGCAACATCAAACCCACTCAATCCCATGCACATGCACAGAACCAATCAAAACTTGTCACTGAACCAGAACAGTAAATTAACATAAATATATTTTGAAAACCCACAAATATAAAATTAATTGCCTCTTAACAGAACTACTTTACCGAAATCATAATCTCGTTTCCCAGTACCATAAACTGATGAAATAATTTATAACAAATTCCATGGAATGAATGACTAACACACACGCCATTCTCAAACATTCCTCACAACACTAGTTGCTTCAATGTATAGTATAAAAAACTTTACATGTAACATTATTTCACATTCACACCTTCATTAATGTCATGACTAAGCTCAATTGTAATAGTAGTTAATAAACAATTAAGAGATTAAAGGAACAGAACTGAAAATAAAAATTACAGTATTTCAACTGCAGCTCAAACAGTGTCTGTCAGCTAGTGACCTCTACCAGATGCCACCTGTCCTGCCCGTGACTCATAATGCATGTCTGTTCACTGCTGTTACGATCTCAATAGGCACGATGTAGGGCACTATGCCTCATGCCCCCTTTAAATATGAAAAAGTTTTTCTTGCAAATAAAAATTTTGATTATTTAACTCAGACATCAGGCCAATACCAAAACCAAAATATAGTAAATTACATTTCCCTTATTTCAGACGTAGTAGTTCTAAAACTAACCTAGTATATTATTTGACAAAGTTATATTGCTTTCAAATTCATCAAAGTAGTTTTTCATACAAAATTAGTTTTTTTCACATAACAGTGAAACTTTTATTTCCTGTGCACTTTCCAATAGTTATAAAATTTTCCTTTTTCGTAATGGACTGTGTGTCTGTATTTTACACCAATTAAATTCTCTCCTACCTTCATGTTGGCAGTTCATTAGCTTCACAATTTTTCTACACTTGCTTCTCATATATGTAGGGCACCCTGGTATGTGGCATCCATAACATTTGACCTTCAGCTACAGTCCAAGTTTCAGTTAGAAGTCCATACTTCCTAAAAACAGAGTTTGGTCTAAACCTGCAAATAACAATTACATCTTCCAGAAATGAATCATTATTACATATGTTTCTTAAATTTCATTTCCCTATTAATTAAAGTAACAGAGACTTTACCCTAACTAGTGCATTAAAATGGCACTCAATTAAATTTACTTGACACCATAAGTAAACAAATCAAAATAATTTCCAAACTTCAGCAAGTGCCTTGATTATTTACTTAGTGAAGTGAAGTATTTACATTAAGTAGATTCAAGTTATTTAAAAATTGATTTCATCTAGTACAAATCATTCTTTGGCAATATTTACAACACAACATAGTTACCACTGCTTATATCAGTTACTTCATTACAACTCATGTACAGTCACTCATCTGGTAAAAATATTAGAGTGTAGCCACAATGTCTCTCTCTATCTTCACATGATGTTTTGACTTTACAAATTCAAAAAAACTCATTTACAACTTTTTTGTTTCACCTTCCAACTCTCTGACATATGAATTTAGCTAATGTCAATACTTGTATTCTCCTTTCCAAACTTAGTTGATTCTTTACATCACCATACTAATCAGTTAATCTCAATAATCACATCCAGTATTTTCCCATGTCACAAAAATCTGTTAACCATTTTCCACCAAAATGACATGCCTCTCCTTCCAACAAGTCATCTTACTACATTGTTATTTGTTTTTCATCATGACAACACACCACTGGTTGCAACAAAACATCTCATTCCCCATTAGTCCCCACTTACTAATATGTTCCTTCGCCCAGCATTTTCAAAAATATTGGAAAAACTGATGAAGCACCGAATCAACAAATATCTAAATGACCATAATTTACTTAACAGAAATCAGCATGGCTTCCAAGCATGTAAAAATATCGAAATAGCAGTAATGCGCTACACTGAACAAATAATCAAAAATCTAGAAAAAGATTATAGTGTAGTATGAGTAAATCTAGACCTCTCCAAAGCTTTTGACACTGTGAACCAGGACATTCTTTTAGAAAAATTGGAAGCGTTGGGTATACATGGGATAGGAAAAAAATGGTTTGAATCATACCTAAAAAGCAGAACACAGGTTGTAGGACTGACATCAACTTACTCCAACCACAAAATAAATTCAGTATCAGAGGCAAAAAATGTAGAAATAGGAGTACCACAAGGCAGCATCCTAGGGCCCATATTGTTTCTCATCTATATAAATGATTTTCACACCTCAGATGATGCAGCCAAAGCAATAATATTTGCAGATGATACTAGTGTGATAATAAGTGCACCAAAACAATTGCTACCAACAACTGCTGATAAAGTACTAAACTACATCCACTCTTGGCTACATGCAAACAGGTTGACATTTAATCTAAATAAAACAAATTATATGCAGTTTGGGAAAAGATGTCAAAATGTAAATCTCGATCTGGTGTGGGGTGACAAAGCCTTAGACAGAGTGACATCCACAAAATTGCTGGGGATCATGTGGATGCCGGCCGAAGTGGCCGTGCGGTTAAAGGCGCTGCAGTCTGGAACCACAAGACCGCTACGGTCGCAGGTTCGAATCCTGCCTCGGGCATGGATGTTTGTGATGTCCTTAGGTTAGTTAGGTTTAACTAGTTCTAAGTTCTAGGGGACTAATGACCTCAGCAGTTGAGTCCCATAGTGCTCAGAGCCATTTGAACCATTTGATCATGTGGATGAAAACTTAAATTTTAATGACCACGTAATAAAACTTGCACAGAAACTTAATTCAGCCTGTTTTGCCCTCAGAATTATTGGAAATGTTTGTACCTCAGAAGGTGCCAGAATGGCATATTTCGGCTATTTTCAATCTCTTGCCACATACGGAATAATATTTTGGGGTTCCACAACAGGGCACCTAAAACAAATTTTTCTGTTGCAGAAGAGGGCCATCCGAATAATAACTCACAGTCATCCACAGACACACTGCAAACCCATATTCAAAAGCTTAGAATACTTACTATACCATCATTATACATATACAAATGTGTATTGTATGTCAGGACCCACATTGCAGACTTTCAGACAAATGCTGACTTTCATAACTACAATACCCGTAATAGCGCAGCACTCCATACTCAGCAAACAAAAAGAACAAGTACACAAAGGCATGTGAGCCATATCAGTGCAAAACTGTACAATGCACTGCCAGTCAACATCAGGCAGTTAGAAGACGATAACAAATTTAAAACAGAATTTCAAAAATTTCTAGTAGAATAATGTTTTTATTCTGTAAATGACTATGTAGGTCAATAAATGTTTTCTGATGATATTTATAAAGGCAAAATGGAAAATACTCTATCTGTACCTAATCATTCATTACCTAATCATTCATTACATTCACATACTTAAAGGACAGCTGTTGTGTGATGTAAATATATACTTAAGCAGTGTTGTGTATATAAGGTCTTGCCGTTTAGGGAGGACAAAACTAAAGCCTTATGAAAAACAGACTATGCATTTAAAATAACAAGCAGGGATGTATATAGGCTATATTAATTTCATTGTATTATTTTGTTTTGTACTTTTTTAAGTATATATTGTTTGTGTCCCATTTCTTTGAAATGGCTTACATGTACCCTTGACAACATCCATACAATATTTATTGTCAACAGATGGATAAATAAAATAAATAAATACATAAATAGCTGTCACCTTCAACAAACTTTACAAAACCAATTCGAAATCCACTACCCATTTGTCATTACACAAAACCTCTCATTACCCCAAGCTACCTCAAATTATCATAAGTCACTTCATTTTCACGACCAAATCCTATAATCACTTCAAATTACCTTAACCCTCCCTTCCACAATTATACATTTCTCTCTTTCTATAAGCTTCAACATGCAGTACCCCCTGTTGCTTCTACTTTTCTACAGAAGTGAAAAAAGTTGAGGATGATAGACAAAAGTTCAGAATGAGAGAAGAGAAAGATTGACAACACAAAAATAAATTAAAGTAGTACTGTCAGTAACTTGAGTATCTGGTAATCGACAGTTATCTAGCATTGCAAAGAGTGCAATGCCCTCTGTGGTATTTACCCCAACTCCTCTTTTTTATCTGCCTACTACCTTCAGCGTTACTAAACTCACAACTTTCAAGGGCTCATTTCTGAATCTATTTTCCCTTGGTTTACCAATAACTACAATCCAATTCTCTCCCCATCTTACTTTCACATGGTTTAACAAAACAAATGTGCCTGGTCAACACGTACATTCATAACACAAGCAGCAGAACTTACCTCATTAAGCTACATTTCTTTGCTTACAGCTTCAGCTATCAGAACGACATCAACACCTTTTTCTTCCATATAAACCTCTCATACTTCCTTAAAGTAAGCATCTTTTTGTGCATTACCATTTCAACCACAACATTCTAAACTTCCACTTTTTCATTGGAGTAAGCACCCATTTTGATGTATTACTGCATGCAAAAACACCAGTTTCAGTCCCTTCTGCCTGTACTCAATAACCACTGATTTTTGCTGAAGCAGACTCCACTTTACTTCCTTCAGTACTGTCACTGCTGTCCATCATTAATCTCTTATCACCACAGTAACATTCATTTTACCAAACTCCACAATTGACTCTAATTTATCATCCAGAATGGATACCAGAACCTCATTACTTCCAAATTTAACTTCCATACAGTACATTGAACCCTCAGAACATAAAATTATACTACAACAAAAATTCTTTCTTGCCCTACTTTGCTAGAATTTTTATCCAAGAGATGGCAGGTGTTACAAGTGTGAACTGTTCTAAAGATTCCTTTTCCAAATCACTTCATCCACAAAAGTTGTCACATAAAATGGAAACCCAGATAGAAAACAGTAAAACAAAAATTGAAGAGCACTGTGGGAATAGAACTCGGATATAAGAGAGTTAAGATAGAGTGCACTAGAAAATAAGAATGGACACACCCAGCCAGGGAAGGTACTACTCACCAAGTGGTGTGCCTACCAAATTCAGCAGACACCCTACTTCATTTTACTCCTTCTTCTGACTATCATTTAATTCAGCTATTTCTTCTACTTTCCCTTCTATCTTTACCTGTACAACCAGCTACTCTTATGGATCAATCCCCATTTCCTCAGTGCCATATTCATTATACCCTTTCATATATTTCCTTTTTCTGAAGTACCTAATGGGAAAACTGTCACTCTCCTCAGCGGCCGGATTCTTTTTCCTAGAAAATGGCATCATTCCATTTCTTCCCTGTATTTCCAGCATCGTAGAATCTTCATTGAAATCTAACTTCCCTTGGTATTTATTGAAAAAGTCCATCTCTATCAACATGTCCATACTTAATCCTTGAATTACCAGGAAGTTATTATCCACCTGTATACCATTTACTTTAAGAGACAGCAATACTTCATATTTAATGGATTTCTTAACATTTTCTGTTACTACAATTATTTGAATCCTCATAACAGGCATTATTACTAACTCCTCCTCATTTGTCAAAGTATCTGACCACTTTTGACTAACAGCTCAAAATCCCTGCCACTGTCAGCTAAACACTGCACTTCCTCTCCTAGAACCACTAACTTAACTGCTAGTTGTCCAGTCTTCTCCCCACTATTACTGACTTCAGATTCATCTAGTAAATCACGTACAACTTCCCTTCTCTCAAAACCTTCCCCAGGCCTAGAGATTACAGAGACATTTCCAGGATTTATCCTCTTAGTAGCAGACTGCTGTCCACTAATGACAAATCGAAACACCTTGACGCATCTCCTTTTTCTTCCTGAACCTCTAATCTATCACTTAATTGACCCCCTCTATGGTCACCCTGAGCATGCACCTCTGCCCTTACTGCAAACAAATTCTCATTAGCCACATCCACGATATTTCTCTGCAATTCTTTACTATCTGTGCTCTCCCCTTCTTCATCAAAAGATTCCTTGTCTGTTACATTGTTTACATTTCCTTATTGATTTGAACCTGTTCATCATCTGTACACACTCGTATCAAATCCTCATTACTGCAGTGTTCCTTCCACCTGTTCCTATTCAGGAAGTCACCTAAGCCACTGTTAAATACCCATTTTTTGATGTTATTTACCTCATTTGTATTGCCCACATCATTGCTTCATTTTCAGTTGCTTCATCGTACACATCACAAAAGGTGTTGCTAGTGCTCACAGACTCCTCTGTTGCCTGTTTTAGACATCACTATCTTAATATATTGGAGATCGCAATCTGTTAGCATGTCATTATCAGAGTTAGCTTGCCTACTTGCCATAGCCTGGCGCCAGCCTCTTACAACTCTTCCCCTGTCATTATCTCAAGACACACCCACTCTACATTTACATTCTGTTGAAATTGTGCTTTATTTGGAGGCCTAAAGTTTCTGTTAGCCTGCTCCTCCTACTGCTTTAGTCTCTCCTCCTCCTGCATTAGCCTCTGTACTCTTTCCAGATAATTAATACATTTGTTAATTTCATCTCTGGGAGCAGCAATTATTTTGTTATATCAGTTTATAGGCAACTTCCCATCTAAACCCATTATAATCTGCTAAGGCTCTAGTTTGTCAGTGAGATACAATAAATTAGCAACCCACTTTAAAGCAAATCTTTTCACAGTCTCCTTTCTGGGATTAAAGTTTTCACCAGCCCATAAATTGTTTTGCTGTTCCATCTGCTTTTGTTTACCCCAGTATTCTCTGAAATAGCATCTTTATACTTTTCCAAAGTATCATATTGTTCAGTAGCATTCACACTTCAGGTCCTGGCTTCCCCCGTAAAACTTATTGAAATAAAGCTGATCTTTTGTCTATCAATCCACAATCTTGGTAACACATTTTCAGAATCATTCCAAAATTCCTTTGGATGCACATGTCCAGCAGGATCAGAATGTAAGAACTTTGTGTTAGTGTTGTAACCTACTTCAGCCAACTCTGATATCAGACTACCACCCAGACTGTTAGTACCAACTTACGGTATATACTGTGTTCTACTTTAGTTAGTCTGTTGTTATGATCATGCAATTTGTTTGCTACCATCCCCCTGCGATTAGTTCAGACACAACCTTTGCAGCTTTTAAACAATTTTCACTTTCTTCATTGATTTTACTATTCAAAATTGTATGCTCACTTTCACATACACCTGTAACTATAGCTATTTTATGCTTTACTTTATGAACATGTTCTTGGATCTGACCCATTCTTTGCTTGCATTCATTAGCTACCCTTTGTATAGTCTCTTAATTCGTTTCTTACACTATCTGAGGATTTCTTACAACTTTCCTCAACTTGAGAAACCTTAACTTTGAACTTTTCGTCAAAAGCCTTCAATTCTTTTTGTGACATCTTCTTCAGGTCAGAAGCGCTTTTTTTTTTTTTTTTTTTTTTTCTTTTTTTTTTTTAACTTAGTATCATTTTCAACTTTTACCTATGTAAGCTCACCAACTAAATCCTAATAGTAGTAACACACTGCTATTTAATCTCACTAACTAAACCATTTGAAGTATTGGACTGCTGATCAGTATTCCTATTAATAGTTGTATTCGCTTCATTGATGCTAATCATAAATGCTGCTAACATCTCCTTTATACCTTCCTGTTCAGTTTGCTTTACCGGCAACATATCGAGTGTGGCATCTGTTTATTTAGGTCACCCTGGCTCATATCAAATAAATCAGTATCACTAAAATCACTCTATCTATTGTTAAAAGAGCTGATACCATCTCCCGTAGTTACATCTGTTAAAACATTTTGGCCTTGTTTCTCTCCCACAATTGTAGATAACTGTCATAAACTAGGAAGTGAAACACAATTCATTTCTAATTCACCCATTTTTCTCTGCCCTTTAGTGCTTGTCTGACTGGCACTTCCATCAAACTAAATCACATCCTCTTCCTTCACAGCTACAGAATTATCATTATCTTCCATTTTAAAAAGTCTTTTGATACAAGCAAACAACAGATGAACTAAACTTAACTCACCTCTATTTGATGACTGTAGTCACAGCGTGCAAAAACTGCAGGTCTGTCCTCTGCCTCCAACTACACCAGTTCGTGGGCTATCATTTACTGCCAACACCGTCAGTGCAGTTGTTGAGATAGTGGCTGCCGCTACATTCATCATTCCATCTGCTAAATCCACACAGCTTCTTCTGTCATATCTACAACATCCCTTCTTCTTCTTCCCACCGTGGGGTTACAGTTCTCATTGCAGTGTCCTGCTTTTCCACTTTGTCATGCACTGTTGTATCCCATCTTTTGATCACTGTTCAACTCTGTTCATTTTCACATTTATTCTCGATCACAGTTCTCTTCTCTACAGCTTTTTATACTTCCCTGCCAATGTACCATTTGCGGTGGTGCAGTGCAATTCTGCTGCGTATGAAGTTCCACTCATCTTGTGGTGAATCTCTTCTCACATGCATGCCTCCCTGAAGCTACTAAAATACAGTTTTCAGCCAGAAAAAGCTATAGAAAAAAACAGCTGTATACCTAGAAACCAAAAGTTGCACTAAAAATTGTTTTGCTGGTGGAAGGTTAATAACAGTTAAATGAAAGTATTCATGTGCATAAAATTTCACTCTCTTATGGTAAGCATGCATACACCAGTTACTACCAAGCCTTACTCTAAGACGTACAAAGTCTGAAAAGTCCACAGGTACACATCATTCATAACCATATCCAGTTTACAGTAATTATTAGTTATCCTTCACTGATTGTTTACAAATGGATTGTTACTTTTAAAATAGCTCACTCAAATGTTGCTATAATCAGTCTCACATAACAAAATGTTCATGTTCGCGAGTAAGCAACAAGCCATGCAGAATTTAATTATTTAAAATATCACCAAAAGTTCTGAATTTCACACCGTGCATTAAATTGTACTCTCTACCACACTTTACGGCACTTCTCAAACATTTGGGTACCAAAATATCACAATATTAATAATTTTCATCAGAGTACCTGTCAATAGGTCTGATCACTATGAGCTCTATTCATCTTTCTACACAAAAGAAGTTCTGTTTCCCAAAATACATGTGAATATGCTAATTTCTGATTGGCAAAGAAACATCACAGCCAGTCAGAAAGCAACATTGAACCTACTCAATCCCTCACATATGCACAGAACCAATCAAAACATGTCACTAAATCAAAACAGTAAATAAACATAAATAAATTTTGAAAACCCACAAATATAGAATTACCTCCCTCATAGCAAAATTACTTAACTGAAATCACAATATCATTCCCCCAGTACCATAAACTGATGAAATACACTGCATTTTGTGAAAAGCGCAACACCGAGAAGGAATCACCTGAATAGCAAGTGTGCAAGCAATACGTGATACATTGCATCGAGATGGGGTACATGTAGGCTGAGCAGAGCCCTCTTGTGTCAGTCTGACAGGGTCGGTGTTACGCCTGGTGTAGTTGGTGCAGAGCTGTCACACAATGTGGAAACAATACAGTGAGAGCCAGTATGTTGCATTGACGTCAAAGGGAGCCATATCAGCGAGTTTGAACAGGGCAGAATGATCAGTCTCCAGGAAACAGTGTTGACATACCGTGACATTTTGGCTCGCACAGGACATGCTACTATGACAGTGATGCCTGTGTGGAAGCAGTAGATAGAGGAAGGTCATACGCAGTGATGAGCAGGAAGTGGATCATGGAACATGACCACAGCATGGGATGACCATCATCTTGTCAGCATGGCCATTACGGACTTTACAGCATCATCCAATGTTGGCTTATCATTGGAACACTGCAACAGGTGGGAACTCGTCTGCTTCAACGGTTCTGCGATGTCTGCTGTAGTTGGACTGGTTGCATGCATGCCATTACGTCGGCTTCCATTGTCCAGAAACCACAAGCTCCTCCAACTGCAATGGGCTCTTGAACACCGCCACTGGGGTGCTGAGTGGCAACATGTATTCTTTTCGGATGTGTCCCGCTTCAGTGTGTCCTATAGTGATAGCTGCATACGTGTCCAGCGGTACTGTGGTGAACGCAACCTGGAGGGCTAGAGTGGCATAGCAGACAAACACAAGATGTGACAGTTTGGGGTGCCATTGGTTACAACAATCAATCTTGCCTCATACATATTGCGGGTGCTTTAAACAGCAACCAATACCTAACGGAGGTTGTGGAGCCTGAGGCACTTCCCCTGCTTCAGTCATCTCCACAGGCCACATAGGAATCTCCACAGGCTACATTTCAACAAGACAATGCCCAGCCACATATTGCGAGGAATGTACAGGCCTTTGTCGAAGAGTGAAGTATCATTGCTTCCCTGGCCTGCATATTCGCCAGACATGTCACCCATCGAACATGTCTGGGATATGGTCGGTCAGCACCTGGTGTGTCACAATCCTCCAGTAACTGGTGTCACAGATTTGTGGGCTTGGATACAAACTGCATGGAGGAAAATCCCTCAGGAACATATTCACAACCTTACTGATTCAATGCCACCATGTATAGCAGCTCTAATTGCAGCACACAGTGGCCGCACAACATCCTGAATAGTAGGGCTCAAAGGACATGTACAGATTTGAAAAGGTAATCATTTGTTGCTTGTCATGTACCTAATCTGTGGTATTAAATTAATTGAATTCATGCATTTTCTTCTTTGTGTTGCAGTTTCCACAAATGGTAGTGTAGTTAATAACAAATTTCATGGTATGAACGTTCCTCACAAGACCAGTTACTTGAATGTATAGTATAAAAATTTTATATAGAACATTATTTCACATTCACACCTTCATTACTCTCATAACTAAGCACAAGTATAATAGTAATCAATAAACAATTAGAACGTTAAAAAAACAGAACTGCAAATAAAAATGACAATATTTTGACTGCAGCTCAGACAGTGTCTGCCAGCTAGTGACCTCCACCAGATCGCATAGAAACTACATACATTCGAGCATCTGATTCCACTTATCCTGCGCGTGACTCATACTGCATGTCTGTTCACTGCTGTCACAATCTCAATAGGCATGATGTAAGGTGCTACGCCTCAAATGATTTCAAATTTTGCTAACGGAAGAGATTCACCAAATACTTTTTCAATATTCTCCACAAAGAAACATTGGTTAAATATGGAAAAAAGATGTTCCATCTGTGGGTGCAAATCAGGAACTGTGGGGAATACCTGTCTACAAGTTTCTGGGTTTTGCTTTCCTCCCACAGTGGAACCAAGGAGGGAACGTTCCTAGGGTTGTAACAGTTGGCACTAAATTTTGGTCTGTCTAAAGAGACTGCCAGAGTCTCATGGCCACGGGCTGATAACTTTGGTCTTTAAGCTGAGTACCTGCCATCATGTCACCTACTCCAAATAAGTGCTCTCCACACAGGCACCACCGATCCTGAGCAAAGGTCACTTCATATGATGGCCAGTAGCTGAATATCTGGTGCCTGCAAATGGGAGATACGTATTGCTTGATATGCATGAGGAGGTGCAGTTCGGGCAGCAACAGAGTGATCCCTGTGCAGTCGAGGGGGCTATCACTTTAAGTGTACCTGAGGATCTTCCCCAAATTGTCTGGCTACCTTGCTAAGTAGTGAGCAACCCCCACCTCATGGCCCACACAATTTGTACAAAATTTTAAAAAGTGTGAGGACCAGACATTACTTAACTAAAATGTGTGATATAAAGTGAGAGTACAAAGTGGAAGAAGCTGATCAATATCCAATGAGTGAACTACGCTGTTGCAGGAAATCCGCCCTAGAGAATTAATCAGAGAGAAAAATTGTATCACAGGGAAGGAAGAAGTGCCTCAATAGCTTGGGCCCCTATGCTTGCCATGCACATACTCATAAAACAGTTGTGGGCTGTGTCGTCCTGCAGTTCTTATGTGTTGAGTTACTTGAATTCTTCACAAGCTTTTCAAATGATTGTGGGAATGACAATCCATATTAATATGAGTATACTTTTAGTTACAAACACGTTATTAATTGAAACTGGTAGAGCACTTGCCCGCAAAAGGAAAAGGTCCTGAGTTCGAGTCTCAGTCAGGAACACAGTTTTAATCTGCCAGGAAGTTTCATATCAGCGCACACTCCACTGCAGAGTGAAAATCTCATTCTGAAAACATCCCCAGGCTGTGGCTAAGCCATGTCTCCGCAGTATCCTTTCTTTCAGTAGTGCTAGTTCTGCAAGGTTCGCAGGAGAATTCTGTAAAGTTTGGAAGGTAGGAGACAAGATACTGGCAGAAGTAAAGCTGTGAGGACCGGGCATGAGTCATGCTTCGGTAGCTCAGATGGTAGAGCACTTGCCCGCGAAAGGCAAAGGTCCCGAGCTCAAGTCTCAGTTGGGCACACAGTTTTAATCTGCCAGGAAGTTTCATATCAGTGCGCACTCCGCTGCAGTGTGAAAATCTCATTCTGGAAACATCCTCCAGGCTGTGGCTAAGCCATGTCTCCGCAGTATCCTTTCTTTCAGGAGTGCTAGTTCTGCAAGGTTCACAGGAGAGCTTCTGTAAAGTTTGGAAGGTATGAGACGAGATATTGGCAGAAGTAAAGCTGTGAGGACCGGGCGTGAGTCGTGCTTCGGTACCTCAGTTGGTAGAGCACTTGCCCACGAAAGGCAAAGGTCCCGAGTTTGAGTCTCGGTCGGGCACACAGTTTTAATATGCCAGGAAGTTTCATATCAGCGCACACTCCGCTGCAGAGTGAAAATCTCATTCTGGAAACGTTATTAATTGACTAATGTAATACAGAAGCTATGAAATGAGGATACACCTTTTGTGGAAAGGTAAGACACACTGGCAGAAAAACAGATACAGAAATCATGACAGTTCAGAAAGGAAGATATTCCACATTTTCAATCTGTCTTGGACTACCCCTATCCCTATAGAGTGGAGCTCCTGGAATGAATGAACATTCAAGTGGTACACTCCGGCCAGTCTTCATGTGGACCAGCCATAAAATGGAAGAAACTGGGGAAGTATCCTGTGGAGGCTCATCTAGCAATGGCATGGCATCTTTGGCAGATGTGTCAATCAGTGTAGGCATTGGTTGTGCATGTTTATCTGGGGATTGTGTGAAGTGGTCAGCTGGTGCGTGGTGCAATGTGGGCAATAATCTGGAGGTGTCTGCTGTGCTGATAGGAGGGGCCATGCCCACAGTGTATAGGAATGTCAAATGCTCTTTTTCTTGTTCTTGGCCAGGTGTTAACTTGGATGGCAGAAAAGTGATCGGCCATCCTGGTGGGTTAGGAAAGCGATGGCAGCTGTTTTGAAACATGGCAATGAGAGGTGCATGCAGCTGTTTAGTGGCAGCAGAATAGACAGGGGAATGATGTCATCTTTTATCTTTATGAGTTTTGTCAGAGCTGTCCTGATAGCAGCAGCTCGATATGTTTCATTGCTGTTAACAGTGGGCAGTATCACTTCCCGCATGGCTGTCACCTATAGGTGTGAGCATCATATGAACATGTTGTATGTCTGTAAATACTCTCATTCTTCATTCAGAATTGAGCCTCTTGTATGGACACACAAGTGTTGAAATGGTGCAGAAAGTCTGCTCAATGAATAGGCTTGGCCACATCCATGACAAACATCTGCTAGAATTTTTTCTTGAAACCCAAACACAAAGGTCAAATCATCTGAAAGTAGGAATTCTGGAGTTTTTTGCTGCCATTAGCCAGGATACAGTAGAATCTCAGGCTTCAGATTTTGCTGATGTGCAACTCTGAGTCTATTAAGTGTGTTCGGAACACACACATTTTCTGGACATGTAAATGACATGATGTACCAATTTTTTGAGCTGTAGATTGTCGAGTTTAAATGTCAGGGAGAGTCACATATCCAATATTATTAAGGCATCTGCCCTCTTGAGAATGATTGTCGTTAGTCAATGCAATACTATGTGGAATGGAAGATCCTTTGTTTGCCTAGTAGAGGACTGCAGATATTGACAAGGGACATTCAATAAGTAATACAACACTTTTTTTTCAGGCAATTTCAGTTGAAAAAAAAATGTGGAATTTAATTTGGGACATCGTTGAATATTCAAGCTTCAGCCCATATAGTTTCCTGGATTTCCAATAGGTGATGGTGCTAAATATAGCCTTCAAAATAATGCCCATAATGGAGGTGCATTCCAAGCAGAGAACTGTCATTGAATTTCTTTTGTTGGAAAGCTAGAGCATCAAAGATATTCTTAGGTGCTCGAAGAATGTCTACAGAGACCTGGCAGTGAACAAAAGCACAATGAATCATTGGGTGAGGTGTCTTAATTATTGCAACAAGGTAGTGTAAACCTGTCCAGTTTCTGTGTGCCAGCAGGCTGCACATTGGTGCAATGTTGGAAAGTGCAGACACTCTCATTTGAGGTGACTGACAGACCACAATCAATCTGGGAGTCTGAAGGGGTTGTTCTGTTTGATGTCCTCCCTCATGGTGTACTGATCAACTCTCAGGAAACTGAAGACATGACTTCAGTGTTGTGCATCGAAACAAAAATGCAGATGACAATGTCAAGGCCTCACACAAGTCTGCACATCTGAGAGGATGTCACAAAACTTCATTGGACTGTTCTTCCTCATCTAACCTACAGCCAGATCTCACAGCTTCTGACTTCCTGTTTGGCCCAATGAAGGATGCACTCCGCGGGAAGCAGTATGTGGATGATGGGGAGGTTATTTCTGGACGTTTGCCCTGACAACAACCAGTAGAGTGGTACCATGCCGACATACAGGACCTCCCAACAAGGTGGCATAAGGCTGTCATATTGAAAGGCTATTATGTTGAAAAAAAGGGTTTTGCAGGCAAAAGAGTGGGAAATAATATGGTGTATTGGAATTGTAAATAATACCAACCTGCTTTCAGAAAAAAAGTGTTGCATTACTTCTACATTAGAGCATGTGCTGACATCATGGCGAGTGCCATGTTGTGCAGTAAGCTGAGGAATGCTGGGATCTGCTGGAAGTTGCCTGCAGTGTCATTGGAAAGTGCTGGCGTCACACTGTAGAGAGTCAACTTGTTCTGTGAGTCGATGCTGCTCCCCTCTAGTGGCCTCTGGATCTATGGTCACAATGGGGCCCCACTTGCATTATCATCTAACAACAAAATATGTATCTGATCAGCAATGAGTAACTGTAAGTATACGTTTGAGGCATTAATTACAACTGCAGCACAAGTGATGGCAAAAGGCTACTAGATTATCCATAACTGTTTAAGTGTGGTTTCAGACACTTTGGCATTACTCACAAAGGGTCGAAGATGATGCCAGAATGCAGAAGGTGATCTGTTGCTGATAAATTCACTTGTCAGATCATGTTGGATTTGCAGTTCAACTGGTTACATGTCTAGCAAAGCACATTGTCCTTGAGATGCTTGTACCTGCACACCAAAGATGTGGTATGCATGACATCAGTCACTAACAAATAGGTGAGAGAGTCCAAAGTGTTTAAAGTCAGGATGAATTGCAGGTTATCATGTTATGCTATAGGCTTCAAAAGAAAGGTCCAGAACCTGATATCATAGATCTAGCTGTTCAGTCACGTACAGCGGGGTGGCAAATTTTCCACAAGGCATGGTATACATGATGCAGCTTTTTAGTGAATTGTCCATGAGCTGCATATGGTGGAAAGTGCAGACCATGTGTGAGAAATTTATTGCCACTGATGGAATGTAGTCACTTCCTCGACAGTACCAGATGAAGTACCAAACAGGTGACCTGATGAGGTGGCACACGTGGTAGTATCCATATGTGTGATGCATTTGTCATCTGCCATGGTCTTGTCTGGGTCACCACATGTGGGAGCGATCATCCACATTAATATATGTATATTTTTATATATAAAAACAAAGATGAGGTGACTTACCGAACAAAAGCGCTGGCAGGTCGATAGACACACAAACAAACACAAACATACACACAAAATTCAAGCTTTCGCAACAAACTGTTGCCTCATCAGGAAAGAGGGAAGGAGAGGGGAAGACGAAAGGAAGTGGGTTTTAAGGGAGAGGGTAAGGAGTCATTCCAATCCCGGGAGCGGAAAGACTTACCTTAGGGGGAAAAAAGGACAGGTATACACTCGCACACACGCACTTTCCATCCACACATACAGACACAAGCAGACATGAGGTGGCTGTATGTGTGGATGGAAAGTGCGTGTGTGCGAGTGTATACCTGTCCTTTTTTCCCCCTAAGGTAAGTCTTTCCGCTCCCGGGATTGGAATGACTCCTTACCCTCTCCCTTAAAACCCACTTCCTTTCGTCTTCCCCTCTCCTTCCCTCTTTCCTGATGAGGCAACAGTTTGTTGCGAAAGCTTGAATTTTGTGTGTATGTTTGTGTTTGTGTGTCTATCGACCTGCCAGCGCTTTTGTTCGGTAAGTCATCTCATCTTTGTTTTTATATATAATTTTTCCCATGTGGAATGTTTCCTTCCATTATATGTATATTTTTAGTTACTCACACTTCATTCATTTGCTAAGACAATACATGAGTTATGCAAAGAAGATGCACATTGTATGGAAACATAAGCCACACAGGTAGGAAAGCACAAAGATCATGTCAGATCAGAAATGGAGATCAGTATTTTGCAAATAATAGAAGACATAAGAAAATACTTATCAAATGGTTTTATCATTTTTTTGGATTTCTAATACTGTGGTAATTCCACCCAAAACAAGTAGTACTGCATTGCACATCATGTGACAAAAACTGTCAAAGAATGCAAAAATAAATATATAATATAGCTTCAGTCAGGACTGGCATGACCTACAATTATAGTATCTAGGATGAAGTTACAATCACCTTTATTTTCAGATGGAAGATGAATTGGACATGGAAGTGGAGTTAGAACGAGAACTTGCAGCAGAGCAAGAAGAACTCCTGGAGGAAGAGCAGCAAGAGGAACTACAGCGTGTTCTAGAAATGGAACTTGCAATGTCACAGCAACAACAGCAGCAGCAGCAACAACAAGAGATTCAGTTGCAGCAAGCCCATCCCACTCTCACTAGAGGTCGCTCTCTGCCAGCAGACTTCATGTTCACATCTCTTGATTCTGCAGCAGAAACAGGTCAGATTTCATCATAAACTTTTAAAAAAATGTAACTTGTGTGGCATCTTTAGTCTGGCATGATAACAGAGATTTTGTATGAACCAAAGAGTTTTAACACACAAAAAGCTAATCATTTCTTCAAAAATTAAAGAAAGATAATGTACCTACAGACTGCAAGAGTGAAGCTCTATTGAAATTAGTATTACTTCTTGCCAAATTATTAACAAAGACTTCCAGTGCTCCAGTGTAGACAATTCAGTGCAGACAATTAGATGAGTTGTAAAATAGTGGCTGCTAAGATGTGCTGTTACTTTCTTTTGAAAGTCTAGGGGTCTCCAATTTCTTGCTTTATGTGTGCATTAGGTTGTCCCAAGTCATAAGAGATATTTTTTTGTGAAATCAAATATGCATACCCTATATTTTTTTCTGTTTGGCCTTAATAACTCACATGGTAAATATTACTTTGATTTAATTACAATAACACGTGCTGACTCAATACCAAACACAAGTCGTAAAAATTTGTAAATATGGAAGGATTCTATAAATTAATGTTTATTTATTAAATAAAACGCCAATACGTCCAGATCATGTTTATTTACTGTTTAAAATGTAAAAAATATTATTCTTTAAATTTTCTTTTCAAAGTAAACTTTCTGCATTCAGAATAAATCTTCTGATGTTTTTGTATACAATGTAATAAAAATTACTTTTGTTCCTCCTGAACCATGAAAAAACCATGAAAATCTTGCATCAACTTGACTGCTCTTTAAGCTGTATTGTTCACTGCCCTCAGCATTGAAACCTGCTTTCTGGCGTTTTGAAATGAAGCATTTTTAACCATATAATAGGACATTCGTAGAGAAAGCTGTCATCAATTTTAAGATGCTCTTCAATGACTTGTGTCTCGCTGAAATTAAGTTGTAGACATTTTTCTCTGAAATAAAAAAAGTGAAAATCACTTAACAAACTTGTGAAATAAACAGAAAGCTAAAGAAAGAACTTCTATATTTACTTCTTTAACTTACCATATAACTGATTGCAAAGTTCTTTCTTTGTTGGGATGTAACATTTACGATAAGCTGCTAAATTCTCATTAATTCAATTTTCAACCATTTTTACTTCAGTTTCTTCCAATCATAATATTTGTGTCACCTAGGAAAGTCCTTAGAAAGTCTTCATAAGTGGGTTATACATCAAACAATTGTAAAATGAGAATATCACAAGCTCACCAAAAATTTCTCAACTGTCAAATTCTCTCCTCATGAGATGTGCTTGCACCACTTGCTACTGTTTGCTAATGTCACAGTTGCATAAAGGAACATGTCACTCTGCTGTAGAGGGTTTGTGATTGTCTGCTGTGGACTGGATAATTTTTATTACTATCAATATTACTCATGTACTCATCCCTGGATCATCTTACAATGGTAATGGATTTGTCATCTTAATACAATGAAAATAAATAGCTTGAAAAATGTATATACACATAGGCTATGCAGTTGTGCTTTAAGAGATTGTAGATTGTATTTTATTGATCCTGTTGTCTACATACAGCTTATGCATAAGACATTGGACAAGTCAAGTTATAAATATACAGGCTGAAAGTAATTTCAAGGCATACATATTTAAGCTTACAATAATACACTTTACACGTAAGTATTTATATAACACATTTCATAAATTTAAATATTCTTCAATGGAGTAAAAGCAGTGATGCTGTAAATATGAATTTAGAGATTTTCCAAATGTATTGACCTCAGTGATAGCTTTTATGTTTTCAGGAAGTTTGTTATAAAGCTTAACTCCCATGTGAAAAGTACCTTTTTGGCACAGTGCTGTGCTGATTTGAGTCATATGTAAGTTTCTGTTTTGTCTGGTAAAGTGCTCATGTATATCACAGTTTTTTTGTAGTCTCCGGTCCTTGCCTATTACATTTAATTTAAAGAACAAAAGGGTTTCCATAATGTATACACACGGTAATGGAGGAATACCAGATTTCTTAAACAGGGGTTCACAAGAGTCTCTAGGCTTGCACCCAAACAAGATTCTAATGGCCCTTTTTTGTAGCTTAAAAGTGCTATTAGCTGTTTTAGAGTTTCCCCAGAAGGTGACCCCATATGTAAGACGAGAATGAAAGTACTCATGATATGCATTCAATACTGTTTTCTCACTACAGCATGATTTTAATGAACAAAGAAGATAACATGTTTTGCTCAGTTCTGCATTGAGATATTCAATATGCTTATTCCATCTGATGTTACTCTGCAGCCAAAGCCCTAAGAATTTGGTTTCAGTACTGTTACCAACTGGCTCGTCATTGATAGAGACTGATGGGATAAACATGTCCTTGTTAGGGACATTGTGGAATTTTAGAGCAATGGTTTTCTTACTGCTTATTACAAGCTGATTACTCTGTGCCCAGCTGCTAAGTTGTTTCGTGACCGTGTTTACTGTCTGCTGTAACTGTTCATCGTCGTCTCCTTTTAGTAGAATCGTGGTGTCATCTGCAAATATGATTGTTTTGTGCGCATCAATATTTAAGCTTAGATCATTTATGTACAGAAGAAACAGAAGGCGTCCAAAACGGATCCTTGGGGTACACCACATTGTATTTGTTTATAGTCAGATAAGTGATTAGATACAGTTTTTAGTTCAATATTTGTGTGCTTGACGCACACTGCCTGCATACGATTTGTCAGGAAGGAACTGATCCACTTGTTGGACAGACCTCGAATACCATATCTTTCTAGCTTTGATAGCAGAATTTTATGGTCCACCATGTCAAAAGCTTTTGACAAGTCGATAAAGACTCCTATTGTTTCCTGTTTTTTGTCCATCAGATTTAGGATGGAATTGATGCACTCATAGACAGCAGTAGTCGTTGACCTCTTATTTCTGAATCCATGTTGTTCATTACATAGGATGCTGTTTTTATTTATAAATTTCATAAGTTTCTCATACATAACTTTTTCCAGTACTTTAGAGATGCAGGAGGAAATTGTGATGGGTCTGTAGTTATTTACATTGTCTTTATCCCCTTTTTTATACACAGGAATAACTTTTAATGTTTTCAACACATCAGGGAAAGTGCCTGCCTGAAGTGAGCAGTCGCATAAATGTGTGAGTACTTCAATTAGGTTTGATGTGCTCTTCTTTAACATTGTTGCAGGTATACCATCAATACCTGCCGATTTGGAATTTTTTAGTCCTGTTATTGCTTTAGCTACTTCATCTTGTGAAACAGAACTGATGTACATTGATCCTCTACATGCACTTATTTTGTATTCATTTGCCTGGGTGCTCTTAAAGTTTGACTGTGACATATTTTCAGCAACACCTGTGAAAAAGTTGTTAAATGCGTTGGCTACTTCTAAGGGGTTTGTTACTTTTTTATTTTTATGTGATAGTGTTATATTTTTCCAAGGTTGTCTGTATTCTCCACATTCTTTTTTTATAACACTCCACATAGCTTTTGATTTATTAGCTGAATTATAAATGATTTCATCATTATCCATTATTTTTGCTGCTTTTATTACTTTTCTTAATATTTTGGAGTATTTTTTATAGTATGCGCGTACTACAGGTGAGGAATTTTTTGAGCTACATATTTCATGAAGTAGTCTTTTCTTCTGGGATGAAACCCTTATTCCCTTTGTGATCCAGCTGTTTGTTCTAGAGTTTCCCCGTATGGTTAATGTTTTCAGTGGGAATGCAAGTTCAAAGAAATGGGTAAATGTATCAATGAAAGTGTTGAATTTTTCATTTAGATCGTTCATTTTGTACACACCTAGCCATTTTTCTTTCTGTAATAAGTTGTTGAAGTAGTTCACATTATGCTGATTATAACTTCGATATGCTGTTCTGAAAGACATGTTGTTAATAATACTGCCTTGTACTTTTATGCCTAATATTTGAGCAAGATGATCACTAAAACCTGGATTGAAAATTTTTAGTGAGGTGTTGTGTAAACTCTTCTTGACTAGAAACTGATCAAGAGCTGTTTGGCAAGTTTCTGATACTCGGGTAGCTGCTTTTACTTCAGCCTTTAAATTGTAGGACGTTGCAAGGTTCAAAATGGTCTCCCTATTTCCACTATTCGTGAGGAAGTCAATATTGAAGTCACCACAGATTATCAATTCACAATCCATTTTATTTATTTTATTTAGCAATTACTCCATTTTGTTTAAGAAAAGTTCAAAATTCCCGGACGGTGATCGGTAAACTGTAGCAATAACCAGGTTGAACTGAGTAATTTTTATAGCTGCAATTTCATAATCCTTTTCGACATTTGCCCTAGTTAAGTCAGGTAGTGTAATAAAATCTACATTATCCTTTGTGTAAATTGCTACCCCACCCTGCTTGCTGTTTTTCCTGCAGTAGTAAGCAGCCAAGACAAATTTGTTTATTTTCGTATTCTGGATTAATTCTGGGTTAAGCCAGTGCTCAGAAATGCATAACACTGAGATATCATTAAGTTCATGTGTTAATAGAACGTTAATTTCATTGATCTTATTATGCAGGGATTGCACATTATGGTGATAAATTTTTAGTTCAGGCGTATTCACGATTTGGTAATTGGGAATCATATTTACAGCATCACATACCTCTAGTTTAAATTAGGAACATCAGCAGTGTTGTATTTTCGTTCTTCTTTCTTGTTTATTTTGTTTTCCTCGCTGTTGGAAGGATGTTCAGGAAGCTGATAAATTGTTCTATCCCTTACAAGTCTTTCTTTAATTATTTCACTAACACGATCACAAACAAATCTTTTCCCTTCATAGTTCAAATGCATTCCATGCTTCGTGTGCAGATTTCGATGCAGCTTGCTTATATCCAGTACATCGCACTTAGTGTATTGAGAACACAGTTTCCTTATTTTAATGTTTGTTTTCGGAATTTCTTTGTTTACACATGAACCATAAATCAGATCATGCCTATGAGGAAGTGTGGCAACTACTGTGTTTCTGCATTTATTAGCTTGTAAAACATTCTGTAGTGTTTTCACGCAAACCTCTGCTTCATTTTTTGCCACATCGTTTGAACCCATTATACAGACGATAAAGTCATTTTCTTGCATTAATTTCGTCTGAGAGTTAATGTCTACAACATTTTTACATCCCGCTCCCGGTTTCACTACACTAGTCACTGCTATGTCGCAATTTTTCTCACGGAGCATGCTGGATAGATTCCTGCCATGACTGTCTGTTAGTAATAGTACATTACTCTTTTTCCCTGAAGATCTGTGTTTGTTGTTGGCATTATTTGAAAAAACGCTATTCATTTTTAGTTCACTGACTTTTTCAAGTTCACAATCATTTGGAGAGTCGTTATCACAGTCACTTGTTTGCAAAACATGATATTTGTTTTTTCCGAAAATGTGACAGTTTTAGCAAACTTTGTTGTTCTTTTTGTAGATGGAACACTACTTTTGTATGGCACTTTTACCCACTCGGACGATATATTACTTTTGTCTTGTATCACTTCACTTAGTGTTGGCTTCGATCGCAGATCCCGATTTTCTTTCTTGAGTGAGTCAATATCGCTTCTTAAGGAACTGACTATGAATTGTAAGCTATCAATTCATTCTTTTAGCGTTGTTATTTCAGTGTTACAATTCTTACAAACTCCCTTTTTAACAGCATAACTGTAACTATTTCTCAAGTTAGATTCACACACTTCTACACTCGCGGCCATATTGCCCATGAGGCCTTCTTCGTGTCATCCTCTCAGTCCACCTGAAAAACTGAGTCAGCATCCCCCACAATGAGTGAGGTGTTGTACTCACAAGAAGGACAAGATATTACTATCATGTGCTATTGATATTGGCACATAATGTTCTTGTAAAAGCATTACATTATTGTAATGTGATAAATTGTTGTAGTTATACCCTTTTGTTATTAACCACTGTTTTGAATCCTCTAAGTAATCTTTGATTGAGCAGTATGTATTACTTATGAAGAATGGTTTGCCTGCCTTTTTAAATAGATGTATTTTAGAAATCTTTTCCATATCTTTGGGCAATTTGTTATACAATTTTATTCCTTGATAGAAAATGCTGTATTGGATTTTTGTATGTTTCTCCTTAGTAAATGTGAGTCAAAACTGTAAGTTCAAACTAGTTCTTGCTCCTTGATTTGTTGGTGAAATTCTTAGTTATATTTATCCTGATATGCATAGCAGATTCATAGGTGTACGCACTTGATACAGTATCCAGTTTTTTTCTTTTTAAAAAACAAAAGAAAAAAACAGTTCCTTACAATGAGCCCACATACTACTTCTAGTTATTAGTCTTATAGCCCTTTTCTGCAGATTAAAAGTTGTGTCCGTGCCCTGTGCCATCAAGCCCCAGAAGAGAATCTCCTAGCAAAGAAGTGAGTGCATGTAGCAATAGTATGTCATCACAAGACATTGGCTGTTGCAAACTGATGACAGAACCTTAAGAGCAAAGCATGCCAGTGACATTCTTTATGTCAGCATCTTTGTGAGTTAATTTCATGTTAACTAACAAGCACATCAATCCACAATAAAAACAAAATTTCTTTGTTTCAAGTCTTTTTGGTGTGTGGATTTTTATCCCTATACTCATTGGAGGTAAGAGAGGTAACCCAGCTATAAGAAACAATGTGAACTTGATTGTCTGAATAAACTGTATACACAAGATCACAAGTATACATCATGACAGCAAAGCCCAAAGATGTTAGCATTTATCATCATAGAGGCTTGGTGGACTATCAATAATTGCTACAGGTGTATTGAAAAGTTGACTCTGCCACCTTATGTTACAACAGCTCCAAATGATACTGAACATAAATAAAATCATTCTCTTACACTAAATTCAGTAATTCTAATAATACTATGGCTGTACGAAAATGAAAGTGGTTGAATTGGCAATACTTCATATTTTAATGGAAAAGATGAAATGGCCAAGGCTGACCACTTAAAAGTACATAGTCAAACAATGGAAACTCGAGGTAGGAATATCAACAATGTAGGAAAAGACAGATTGCTACTTACCATAAAGAAGACATGTTTAAGTTGCAGACAGGCACAAATAAAAGACACTTACACAAAGATTTCAGCCAAAACCTTCATCAGCAAAAGAGAAACACACACCATTCATACACACAAGCAAGCACACCTCATCTGCACATGATGGCCAAATCTGGAGCCATTCTAGCCTGAGCTGCTGGAATTGCCAGTCATTTGTGCATATGGGTCCCACAGACTTGAGCAATATTCTATAACTGGTCACATGATTTATTTGTAAGCTGTCTCCTTTGTAGACAGATTGCACTTCACAATTATTCTACCATTAAACAAAGTTATTCACATGCTTTACACATGGCTGAGCCTATGTGATCATTCCATTTCATATCCCTACAAAGTGTGACACCCAAGTATTTGTATCAGTTGGCTGATTCCAACAGTGACTCATTGATACTATAGTCATAGGATACTATGTTCTTTTGTTTTGTGGAGTGCACAGTTTTACATTTCTGAACATTTAAAGCAGGTTACCAGTCTTTGCACCACTTTGAAGTCTTATTGAAATCTGACTGAACATTCATGCAGCTTCTTTCAGACAGTACTTTATTATAGATAACTGCAAGGTCATGAATATACAACATGAACAGCAGAGGTCCCAACACACTTCCCTGGGGCAGACCTGAAGCTACTTCTGCATCTGACAATGACTCTCCAGCCAAGATAACATGTTGTGTTCTTCCTACCAAAACCGCCTAAATCCACTCACAAATTTCACTTGATACCCCATATGATCCTAATAATGACAATAAGTGTAGGTGTGTTACTGAGTCAAATGTTTTCGGCAATCTGCCTTGATCCAAGGCTTCCAGTATGTCAGGTGGGAAAAATGCGCGCTGGGCCCCACATGATCGTTGTTTTTAGAATTGATGCTGGCTGGCATTGAGGAGGTCATACTGTTTGAGATATCTCATTATGTTTGAGCTCAGAATGTATACTAAGATTTTACAACAAATCAGTGTCAAGGATACTGGATGGTAGTTTCGTGGATTACTTCTACTACGCTTCTTGTAGATGTGTGACCCATGCTTTTTTCCAGTAACTGGGCACTGATTAGTATAGGGGCTAACTTAACCACAAATTCAGTATAGAATCTGATAGGAATTCCATCAGGCCCTGGAGCTTTGTTAAGTTTTAACGATTGCAGCTGTTTTTCAGTACCACTGATGCCCATACTTATTTTTCATTCATGTTTTCAGTGGTACAACAATTATATTGGAGCAGTTTTCCTGTGTTTTCCTTTGTGAAGCGGCATTTTAAAACAGAGTTAAGCATTTCAGCTTTTGCTTTGCTATTCTCAAATTCAGTTCCTGTCTCATTCACTAGGGACTGGACACTTAACTATGGTGTCCCTAACGGCTTTTACATATGACCAAAATTTCTTTAGTTTTAGTGAAATATCACTCGACAATATTCTGCTGTGGTACTCATTGAAGGTGTCACACATTTCTCTCTTGACATCCACACATTTCATTCAGCATCTCTTTATCTATAGCCCTACACTTTGTCTTACACCTATTATGCAATAATCTCTGTTTCTTTAGAAGTTTCTTTACAGTGATTGTATATGATGGAAGTTCCCTCCCATTATGAACTGTTCTGGGTACATATCTATCCAGTGTATGGTCAACTATTCTTCTGAACTTGAGCCATAGTTCATCTACATGCTCCTGCCCTGTGCTGAAAGTTTCAAGTTCGTCAGTGATGACTCTACTGGTTTTTTATCTAGTTTACTGAACATATGTATCATTCTACTAGTTTCAGTTGTACTTTGGTAACCATTGATGCCACAACCATGCCAAGGTCAATAGTTTTGATGTTGACATCCTCAAAGAGGTCAGGACTAATTGTTTCCATTAGATCCAATATATTTCCGTAATGAATGGCGTTCCTAACTATCTGTTCTAGATAGTTTTCAGAGAAGGCATTTAGTAATTTCTTTAAAGTCAGTACTGTCATTAGACTGTTTTTTATTTGCAATGTTACATTTACATGATCATGATTTTGGCTTTACAATGCCATTATCAAGTGTTTTAATGTTATACAGTGCTAAGATGGCATACTGTCATATTTAAAATACACTATTAGACACATTGTCAGGTCAATATTTCTGGTAAAAGCCCAATGTGTCTAACAGTGTTTTTTTTTTTTCACTCAGTGATAAAATAAAGCAGTAGGCTTTTACCAGAAATATTGACCCTTAGACAATGTGTCTAATAGTGTATTTTAAATACGACAGTATGCCATCTTAGGCACTGTATAACATTAAAACACTTGAAAATGGCATTGTAAAGCCAAAATCGTGACCGTGTAAATGCAACACTGCAAATAAAAAACAGTCTAATGGCAGTACTGACTTTAAGGAAATATATTATGACTGGCCCCACATTATGGAAAAAAAAAACATTTAGTAATGTTTCACAGGAAGTTTTGTCTCGCCCACCACTAACAAAACTGTAATTCTTCCTATTAATTGTTGGATAATTATGTCTCCAATGATGATTACAGGTAACTAATGTAGAAGTGAACTGAGCTTTTCTGTAAAGTTTTCAGTTACATCAGGAGATGAGTCTCTTGGGTGATAAAAAGATCCAGTTATCGTTTTGTGTCCTCTCCTGATACTGAGTCTTGCCAAAACAATCTCACATACAGCTTCAATTTCTATCCTGATGAATTTGAGTTTCTTGTCTACTGTGACAAATACACCACCTTCATTTCCCATTTGCCCATCCTTTCAATATACTCTTAAATTTTCCATAAAAATCTAACTGCTATCAATTTCAGGTTTCAACCAGCTCTCTGTACTTAGTATTATGTGAATTTCACAGCTGTTCATGAGCACTTCAAACTCTGGCACTTTGTTGTGAATGCTTCAACAGTTTACCATTAGGATTTTAATACTCACACTTGTGGGAGGTATTTCTTTCAATCTTACACAGTTACTTCTGGGTTTTCTACAGCTGTCATTATCTGTATTGGATAGAGTGCACCACATTTTGCAGTTGGTTGCACCCTGTTCGCTCAGTGACTGTTGGAATATCCTTTTCAGCATGTTGAATGAGGCCCCCAGGCATACCCACTGAGCGCACATAGTGTCCATTCCTGTCTCATGCTACTCCCTAAGAGCTACAATCATTCTTCTTCAAGATGATTTTTATGTGTTGCTTGTGTTGGTGACCAAAACTCTCATGAGAGACCATGACTGTCATGACCAGTCATCATCTTTTCCTGAGTCACTTTGTCTTCAATTTTGATACTTTTGCTATCAATTCTCTTCCAAAAACCATTTCTTGCATCTGCTTTTGTGGGTAACAAAGGAGCACTTGCTTCAGGAACATAAAGTACATTTTTCAATTCAGCATTTTTTCTGGCATTATTCAACTGCTTCTCTCTCCCTCCAACAACGAATTTTGTATACAATACAAGGTATAGTTTATTTACATTGATGTGATTTGTGGCACCACTGTCGCAGTACTAAGAGTATACTTCAACACATTTATTGACTGAGGCACCAGAAACATGTATCAGAAGTGCAACACTCTTTTGAAATTGATTGATGCAAGTGTTACTAACTGTCTTGCTCAACACACTCTGATGCCCAATGGTGCACTTACGACAACGAATTTTCATATTGCGTATTCAAGATTGTTTTTAAAGATTGCAATATCTTCACTTTTACATCACTGAATTTTCTCCTTAGGACCATTGCATGCAGCAACCACAGTTGACTCAACTATACTTTGAATGCAATTCAGTCGTTCACAGTTTTTCAATCAAATGGTTCATACTTAAACTTTCAAAAGCAATCATTTCCCACTGGTCTAAATTGCCACTTTCTTTGCCTAGCGAGGATAAAACTTGACCATTTAAGATTCTTTCAGACAAAACATTTTTCTCATGCTTCTGCAGTCATCGTTCAAATCCACAAAAACCTTTCTTTCAGACAAAACATTTTTCTCATGCTTCTGCAGTCATCGTTCAAATCCACAAAAACCTTCTGCAACTTCACAGCATGTGTACTAATGTTCTCTTTGTTATCATGTTGAACACAGAAAAATGATTTGATCAGCTTGTGCAGCTGCTGTGTACTCATTTGTTCGAATCAAGCAAGTAACTTATCCCAAATTTCACTTGTGTGAATGCATGTCAGCACCAGCTCAGCAACAGATTTTCCTAGTCTGCATGCTAATAAACATGTCACTTTACAATGACTTTCAACCTCGGTTCATGTATTGCTAATGTTTCTGTGCTCACATGTTCTGCCAATTCAGGACACTTGTACATACTGTTAACAATATCTTCAGGTGCTTATGCTTGGAGCAGCATCACCACATACCTTTTCCATTTTTCCCAGTCTTAAGGTGCTCTGAGTTTATCCACTTCTATTTTTTAATCACTAGTGCCAGCTACCATTTTCATCAAACACAAAACAGTGGCCAGATTCACATTATTTTACAAAAAATTATTCACAAGTAAAATAAACATTTCACAACTGTTCACACACACTTTGGGCCCATGACCTATTAGGATTATTTATTTAAAACAGGTTACCAAAAATTTGCAAAGCTTGGTTCTTCAGAGATGTACTGACAACAATAAAATACCAAATACGAGGGTTGGAACTTTAATAGTGGCAACTATTTATTTATGGCTCGTACAAAATAGATATGTGTTTCAAAGTTTTACTGACCTTCAAAGTAGTCACCAGCATTGTGTATAACCTGTTGCCAGCTATGTGGAAGTCGTAGGATACTCTTAGCAGTGCCAGTTGTGTTGACAGATCGAGTGGCGTGGTCTGTTGCCCAATGAATTTATAGCAGTTCTGAAGTGAATGCCGTGAAGTGTTTCCTTCAGTTTATAAATAGAGTTGAAATTATGAGGGCTTAAGTCAGGAGAGTGTAGTAGGTGGTACAGCACTTAGCAGCCCCATCAGTCAAGCAAATCAGTAACAGCTTGCACTGTATGTGCATGAACATTTTCCTGCAAAATGATGGTTAGGTCCTTCAGAAAATGTCATCACTTCTGTCTCTACACTGTTCATTTTCGGAACATAACCTACGACCAGCTTAGAGACAGAAGTGATGACACTCTCTGCAGGACCTGACCATCATATTGCAGGAAAATGTTCAAGCACGTACAGTGCAAGCTGTTACTGATTTGTTTGACTGGTGGGGCTGCTAAGTTCTGTACCACCTACTGCACTCACCTGACTTAAGCCCTCATAAGTTCAACTCAATTTCTAAACTGAAGGAAACACTTCATGGCATTCGCTTCAGAACTGCTACACATTCGTTGGGCAGTATACCGCGTGGCTCAAACTGTCAATACAACTGGCACTGCTAAGAGTATCCTACAACTTACACATTGCTGGCAGTGAGTTTCGCACAATGCTGGTGACTACTTTGAAGGTCAGTAAAACTTTGAAATATGTATCTATTTTGTATGAGTTGTAAATAAATAGTTGCCACTATTAAAGTTCCAACCCTTGTACTTTCAGTTTACCAGTTCAAAGATTCAGTTGTACTCACATAGCAAAAATACAAAAACTCACATTACACAGATGTGACAATTATTACACATCATATTTTTCTTTTCAATTATTTTAAGAATAATGAACAAAGAAATTTATGGGCTTCAACTGTAAAACTTAAAAGCATCACTCCAATATTGGAAGTACATTCCTCAAAGCAAATTAATCCTTTCTTTTTTTAAAAAGACTAATCTTTTAGTTTGTATTTATATGTAACATATACAATGTCTATCAGCTACAAATGACACTAATTGCCTCTTAAGTAATAGTTTTGAAGGAATAATGAAAGAATCTTTGGATCCACGTAACTAAAACAGATAGATTCATACTTCACGTTTTCCTCCTAATTTATTTTACTGTAAGCATCTTGAAATGTGTTAAGATAACACTTTCTCAATAGATGAAGGATTATGTGGTATGAATGAGAGGCGCAGAGATTCCACTGAGCTTCGCAGCAGACGTGGAGCACATAATCGACGCCGGCAGACTTTTCACTCTCATCAGGGGCCTCTTCTGCCTCCCAGCATTCCTCCTGCATATCCTGCAACTGAATATACAGCTGTCTACAAAGCAGCCAGTGACATCAATACTGATACAGTTGAGGAAAATGCTGAAGAAGAATCACCAAACTGGGTAAGTAAGGTACCTAGTACATAGTATCCACTAATTTTACCCCATACTTTCTTTGAAGTAATACACAGGTAGGAAATACTGGTATATGGAGTGACATATTTCACACAATTCATTTGTTTCTGGATAATTATATTATTTACAGGTCATATATTTTAAAACATCAAAGTCTTTCAGTGTTACACAATCTTGTTAGCTCAGTGTCCTTTACGTATGTTAAACACTCGCCAGGATAGATAAGAGCATTAAAGCACCCCCTTCCAGGACATGGATGTGTGCCAGCTCCTGATCAATCTGTCTCATAGATTAACAATGAGGGCTGGCATGCTGGCCAGTCTGAATGCGGCTTATAGGCACTTTTGCACGTCGACTTAGATAAATATTTGTCTGTTTCCCAGGTTTTGCCTCAGTTGTTTGATGTGCTAACACGCTGAAAAACTATGTCACATTTGACCATGTGATATCACTAGACACAGATAACAGTGGTAATTGGATTCCTCCTCAAGTAGGGGGCAGGGTGGAGCTTGAAGGCAGCAGTAGCTTTAAAATGTCTTTCGGGGTCACAATCCCATTGTAATAATAGCCTAAATACAGGTATTGTTCACCGTGGATGTGATGATGATGATTATGATGATGATGATGATGGTATATGGTTTGTGGGGTGCTCAACTTCATGGTCATCAGTGCCCGTACGAATTCCCAATCTTTTCACTGTCCAGGTTCACCAGTTTCCTCAATGATGATGAAATGATGAGGACAACACAAACACCGAGTGTCTGGGTGAAGAAAATCCCCAACCTAGCTGCGAACAGTACCCAGGACTCGGTGATTCAGAGGCAGCAAAGCTATCCGATAGACCACGAGCTGTGGTCGGTTCACCGTGAAATTACAGAAATATCATGCCAGTCACAAACAGCCATTGGCTGGATATAGTGTACTGGAATGAATGGATGGGCTGTACATATGTTAAATAACCAGTTTCACTACTGATTGAAGTTACTGTTGTTAATCAGCACATCAGTCAGTTCTAGTACACAAAATGCACCAAGGTAAAACTAAATTCAAAGCTTTTTGGGAACATAGCCACTATCTTAGCTAAAAGGAGATGAAATTTAACTGCTTGAGGTTCCTTTGTGGACCTTCTCCTGTTCACAGTAGCCCTTGCTTTCCACTTCAGACTGCCACAGCATGAGGTTTTCATCACCAATTTCTCTCTCTTGATATCAGTGTCAGGCTTGAGTTGACACAACTGATATGTATGTATATGATTATAAGGTTGTTTGTCGAATCTGACTTGCTTTGAAATTGCTGCTTAATGAGCCTACATTTGACTCAAATTTCTTGTGAAAGATGATGATTTATGTTGGAACACACATTCCAAAATGAGATTCTTCCATAAAGTCTTATATATGAGCCTTTTACATGCCAAAGGATTATAGTACTGCACTTTTATTATTGTTATTGCTTCATGTTATAATGAAAATAAGCTCTGTAAGTCAGTAAGTAAATTTGGTATCCTCAACTGACTTCAGTCTCTTCTTCCCTTCCTAGTCTCTCTTTCTCAGTACCTTAAGATGGGGAAATATCAGACACACAGGTTATTTCGGACGGGAACAGTGTATTTCTGTTCTTACCTTGGTATCACTGAATGCAGGCTTTTATTTCACGTGCACATTTTGCGTACCTTAATTATTGTCAAGCATATACGAATACACATTGTTGCAGTTGGAAGTTGAAACAGTGGTGTTTAGCAGGTTACAGTGCAGTGTGCAATTGTGGTTGCTAGTTATCTGTATGCGAATACTTTCAGCATTGTACAAGAAGAGGAAAAATTGGTAAGCCTAATTTGCTTATAGTTTATTTACTTAAATGTTAAGAAGAAAATGTAAATGCAGTTTGTCTCCACATCTCACTTTCACTAGTGACTAGTAAACTATTTTTAGATAACTACAAATATTGAGATAATATCGGACAATGCCATGTACTTACGAAAGGAGGCTTGGTGCTCTTCCAAGGTGATCGTGAAAATCTTGAAAAGGTGGTTTGTTGCTGTAAGATCAGGAAAACTATCGTACTGAAAGACGTCAAGCAAATTCAATGTACCATGTTCAACATTAGAGAATGAAGTTAATAACACAAACCCTCTAGTGATTGGAAGGCCTTCTGCCTTAAGTACTATTGAAGCGAACACACTTGTCTGTGGTATTTTAAGGCCTGCACATTGGGGTTTTCCTTTTACCTCTGATGATGTTTGGTACATAGTGAAAGGATATCGTGATAAATGTGGATGAAGGGAAAATTGCTTGCCTTGTAACACAACAGGGATTGAGTGGTCGCGTTCATTCTTACAGCATCACTCTGCCATATTAAGTGTCCAGCTATCTGAGAACATTAAAAGGCAATGTGCTGAAGCGAGTTAGAGACAGTGAAATCATATTTCCAGAATGTTGGTGAATAAATGGAAAATATCGATCCCAAAAATGTAATCAATTATGACAAGACCAATCTGTGTGATGACCCTCAGAGGAAGCATATGATAGAAGGGGAACAAAACATCCTGAAAGGAGCTTAGATTCTTCTACTGCAACGTTGCTCTGCACTTAGATTCTTCTGCCACTGGGGATGGAAAACTATTACCTCCCTATGTGGTCTTCAAATTGGAGCATATATGGGACACCTGGCAAGAAGGAGATCCAAAGGAACGTGCTATAACCACAATAAAAGTGGATGGTTTTGTCTGTCTATATTTGAAGACTGGTGTATTACTATTGCAGTGCCTTACCTGAACTCAGTGGATGGGGAGAAAGTTATGATAGGAGACAACCTTTCAAATCACATTTGACTGTGAGTAATTGACAAATGTGAGAAGAATAAAATCTCTTTTATTTTATTGCCACCAAACAGTACTCATATTTTGTGGCCATTAGACATAGGTTTCTTCAGACCTTTAAAAGCTGCTTGGTGGGCAGTGCTTATACAATGGAAGAAAAGCTCCTGCATTTCATGCAATGGGATTAATTCCATTTGACCCTGAAAGAGTCCTCAAAAAATTACCTGATGGAAGTCATTCTCAAAACAGTTCTGTAGAAGCCTTGTCTTCAAGCTTTGAAGATATGCTTCAGAATGTTCACTATGGAATGAAAAATAACACGAGTGTCCAACAAAAGTGAAAATTAGATGTTTCCCAAGGAAAATCCATTTTATGCATCAATAAGAGAAAGATATATAATGCTGACTCAGTGTCTGAATTGCTTGTGAATAATGATGTAATACCAACTGGTGACAAAAGCAGCAGTGAGGGGAAGCAGTTTTGGAAGTGGAGGCTTTTGTTCTTGTGGATTGTCCACAAATGTTTGGGGGGCAGCAGCAAAATAGGCAGTTTGTTGGAATTGCAACAAATGTGGGCACAAAAGAAGTGGAAGTCAGATTTCTGCATCCATTTCAAGCAGCAAATCTGTATTTATTTTTCCTGTCATTCCAGATGATGATACTGTAGACAAAGGCCAACTTGTAAGAGTGTTGCTGACTCAAAGAGAAGAAAAGGGGGAGTTTTCTTTAACTGAGACCATATTGTAGATTATTATTGATTTGTTGTATGAGTAGTTTGCCTTAATTAATGAAATATTTTGTAAATATGTCTGTGAAAGTTTTCTGAATATGTGTCAAATGTTTATTGAAGATGTGTAGAATATTTTGTAGCCATCTGCAAATAATGTTTTCTAAACACGTAAAACGTGTTTCTAAGTATGTCTATTTTTTAAAAAGGTAGTCACTGTACAAAATTATCCCATTAGATGTAATATAGACCTTTGTGTGTAAATCCAATGAATGTCAGTAATTATCCCATCAAGGGGGTAACATCAGACAGTTTTATTTGTTGGATTCTAACTAATTAAAAATATTTGTGACTGAAGTTCTTTGATCATATTATTCTCCAATGTCATCCAAAATATCTTGCACTTTTTGTCTCAAGAATTTAATATTCTTTATGAAGTTACCTTAAATAAAATGAAAATTCCATCTGATATTACCTCATCTTGCAGTATATGAACAGAAGAAAGGAATCAATCAATGTAATTCCTTAACAAATTGGTCCATCTTCATATATTTATTCTGAGCTTACATACATAAGGGAAACTGGCACCAAAATAAAACTGTAAAGCTAGAAGAATATTGTACAAAGTGATAGCAGTAACTGGCACACAGAGATAGTATCAGAGTCTTTGGAGCTATAGGTTCCTTTATTACATTGTATAAACATAGATGCCTTTCCCAGCAGATTTGTTTGTCCTGCCATGAATGAATTTTTTAAAGTTCATCAAGCAAATATTTCCAACTTACAGAGGAATTCTCAGTGTCTCAAATGAAATTTAAGCACTCACTTCTTTAGGTGTCCTTCCGGAGAGTGCCCATTGTTTCATAAAAAGTTTCTCCCAAACAGTAAATCCTAAATAGTTTTCTTCTAGCTCAACCAACTATTCGCTATACAGTTTTGCAATCCTTACTTTGTAATTTGCCTGAGTGTGCATATCAGAACTGAGTAAATCTCCCTCAACCCTCAGCTGTTCAGTGAATAATGAGTTATTTTCCAACTAATGCCATAATCTTACCTGTTCAATATCCACTGCTGATACAGGCCTTTCCTATGGATTACAGTCTTCACCTCTGCACATCCATGTTGATTCTGTGTGTCTTCCAGTCTCATTTGCCACTTTAGATTAAGCCATAGTGTCAGTGTTTTCTTATCTCTTGGAATCCACCAAAGGATTTTTTATGTGGATTTACATTCCAGTCACTTGGGTATAAGTTCCCTCCTGCTCCAATTCATTTTCAGAACAGTCATTATGTCTTCTACTCCATTCTATTCATTCTGTCTCTCTCGATAATTCAAAACATGCATATCTTCTCTGCTTGCCCTGATACCCTCAGTTCTGGGGTGTTCTTTTTCTTCATTAAAAGTCCATGTCTCACTCCCATTAAGTAATAACTGGTTCCATATATTGATTGTAAGCTTTCCTTTTGAATTACATGGAAGCTTGGTTTTGACAATGGCATTTAATTTAGCACTTTTGATAATGTGATATATAAGGATAGAATTGTTTTTCCCTTTGCTACATTCAGCAATCTATTCATTGAAAATCATAAAATGCTTTTTTAATACACATTAAAAATATGAATTTGTTGTTTAATTTTTCATCTTTAAGTAGTTTTTGCCATTTATTATTGCCTCCATCATCATCAACATACCGGTACATTATCCTGGAGGGGATTTCTTCTTTGCATATAAAAATCACATTATTGTGGTCTCTGCAAATGATAATGTACAACGTGAATTTATTTAGATCCAAATAGTTAACACCATTAGTTTAAAATGTTGTGGACAACGTAATTTTTCTGTAATGGATTGGTTTTTGTAACAGGAATAAATGTTTCTAAACATTCCACTTAGCCTTTCGAATCATGGCTATTGTAGCTGTATGATTACACTGTGAGTTACTGATTATATGTACTAGCATTACATCCTTCCTCTCTGTCAGTATGACCTCAAATGTTATTAGTACAAGGTTCATCTATGAGAATAGTGTATTCTAAGTCTATAGACTGATACCTATTTTTAATCAGTGTATAGCCAATCCAGTTGCTCCAATAGTCTGATGGCAAAGTCATGCCAGAACCAATTTACGTACTATATCATGTAACATGGGTGCTGTAACACTTGACTTAAGTTAGCATCAGAACAGTACTGCAATTTGTGTAAGTCAGTTTTGCAAACTATTTTCATTTTTGGTGGTGCTTGGTTACAATAGCATTGGAATTATCTTATGCAGCTTAGTATGTAGACATTTAAATAATTTGTTGTAAGCATTTTAATTAACATGTACATAAATAAAAATGGTATTTTTTTCACTTTTTAAACATAAAACACTCTTGAGGGTATGTGGAAGAAACACGAGCATATCATATTTTATGTATTTTTGTTTGTCCGACTTTTTCTCATCCTTGAGGTGCTTTCATTAAGGGCCATTGGAATGAACTGGGTAATTAATCTGTATGGAAACTGCGTGATGTCAGCACGATAAGAACTTTTCCGCCGTAATTGTGAAAATGGATAGATAAGTAACAATTCTGACAGTAGTTCAGAACCATTCATATACTTACTCAGTAACAAATTAATAGTTTGAAAGGTAAAACTTTAGTTAAAGAAGCATCATTAATGAAATCTGTTTTTGGGCTCACACACACACACACACACACACACACACCTACACTTACATCTTAACCTCACGAAGACCGAATTATAGTCCCTAACAAAACCATTAATATTGATCTTTAATGGAAATCTACTTCCATACTTACTAATAGATACTATAAGCCCTGGACTGGGAAAGGAATTTCCATTTCTTTTCAGGTGACAGGCACCAAAACACTTATTATACAGGGTATTTCACAATTACTTTTACAGGCTTCGAGGGGTTGTAGAGGAGACTAAGTAGGTAAAATTTAGATAATGAACCCACATCTGGAAATGTATCAGTTGGATGTAAAACATGTTTCAAGATCAGACCACATTCAATTCTCGCATTCAAATCTCCCATATCACAGTACAAACACAGTAGAGCCAATGAACTCTTACTTGCATGCTGTACAGGAGCCCATGTAAATGACAATGCTTTGAGTACTCATTGTAAGCAGTACTTATTGTTGGGTCCTCCTCTAAGTGATGGAGGACATCCTCTTCAAAATCAAGAGTGAGGCACATCTGTGGAGCACTACATTCAACCTTCCTAGTTGCAGATGTACCAGTTCCTTGCAGCCATTGTTGTAGGTGGACAAAAATGGTACCTGACGCCATAACTACAACAGAGACTGATGACAGTGCCCTCTTCTTGGTTTCTATGTATACCAGGAAGCAGGAGATTTGAAAGTAATTCAAACTTCAAACTTATTTCATAACCAAATGGTACATTTCTAGACATGGGTTCCTTATCAAAACATTATCATTCCCACTACAAGCCCTAGAAGCCCTTAATAGGAATTGTGAAACATCATTTACATCTTTTGCTTTTCAGTGAAGCTTCTGTTTTTAATTCTGAACCAGTTCTTAATTTATTTATTTTTATGTTTGTCAGACTGCTTATCCTACTGTTCTTGTTTCGTTATTAATAAAGATCGTTTTAATTGTGTTATTGAAAAGATGTTTCTTGGCACCTTCATTAATGTATGTATTTTCAAATTTTAAGCTGCTGCCTCAGGTGAAAGAGAAAGCACCAATACAAAGAACTGCAAGTGACCCACATGAGGGGAGTAGAGGTCTGCTGGCAGTGCCTGGCTTGCGACGTAGTGATCTGGGCAGCACACAACGTCTAGAGCTCCTGGTTGGCACCCAGTCAAGGAGAACTGACTGGGCAGATCCAGAGTCCGTGACTCCATCTGATGATATTTCCCCTGACTGTGTATCTCCAACAGCTACACTAATACCCCCACCTTATCGTGCAGCCACAGCAGAACAGTCTACTCTACAAGCCCCTGTTTTAGACAGAACTATGGCTGGTCCACGGTTTTTAACTCCCTCTTTGACTTTAGTAACAGCTCATGATCTAAACAGAAGTGGCAGTATGACTAGCAGCTTAAGAAGTGAAAACATTTGTGAATTAGCAACTGCTATTCAGTCCCCACCAGCACTGTTAACAGAAAAGGCAGTGCATACTCACTTTCAGTCCTCATCAAAAGGTGAACATGCAGATGATAGTCTTTCAAGTGATGCCTCCAGTTTAGAATTAACAAATGTTACACCATTGTTTGTTACACACAGTGAAATTACGGTATCAGTTCCAAGTTCTTCATCCTCATCACACAGTGGAAGAAAATCTCCATCTACCTCCAGACCGGTCATTGTAGGTGAAGTTACTGACAGAATCATTGTAGATTGTGACAGTGTGGACAGTGAAAAGGACAATGTTTGTAAAATAGATATAGACACAAGAGAGTGCAAAGCAGATAAGGAATGTGATGATACGTGTGACCTTTTCCAAGTTTCATTTGAGGTGGATGACAGTGCTACCGAACCAATTTACAGAAGTCTCATTTCAGAAGACAGTAAAAGTGCTGGACACAGCAGTGAACCAAGAACAATATCCAAATGACTTACGCAGTAAACATTCTGGTCAAAAACTTAATTATGTATTTAATACTTTTGTTCATAATAAATTTAGTTCATAGTTTGTTGCTGAAGTTTGATTAATTTCTTTTTAATGGCTAACAGACACATATCATAGTTGATGTGAGTAATAACAGTCACATAGGATGACAATAGTATCTGAGAGAAAATTGAGGTACATAGACTATTCGCTGTTAAAATTAGGTGAAATCAGTACCTGTCATTTCAAAAAGGGAGGTGCATAAAAATAGAGACAACATTAAATAGATGTTCTGCTAAGAAAGAGATTACCAAATTAAACAGCAAGCATATAGTACTCTCTTCTAAAACATGGTTATTTTAGTTTAAAAGAGTACTGAAATAAAAGGATCCTCAAATGTTGCAAAAATGTGTCATATCTTTTTATTTTAACTTTTCCATTTTCTCTTACTTCTAACTATTAAAACTCTCATCATCCATAACTAGCACCTCTTTGTAAATTTCTGACAGTGAGAAACTGCATAAACAATACTTGAAATTTAGTTAAAATCAGAAATATCAGCAGGTTCTCCTACTTCCCAGGTCTGGCACATTGTGCCTGCAATGTTTGAAAGAAATGCTCCAGTACACAGGAACAGACATGGGAACGTAATTAGAACCTGTGACACAGGAGCCAATATGATTTTAGGGACACAAGAATTGTGTCTTCATTAAGTTTTTCATATCTGTGGCAACGGGGTCTCTTCGTTTCTCCATAAAAGTGTCATTAGTAACATTATTTTAATTACAAATCAAGAAAATGACATTTTTATCCTAATTCATGTTTAAAAAGATTTTTGTATGATCATTCAAGTTTCAAAAAGGTTTAGTAATGTTAGTACATCAAATTCAATTTTTGTAAGCATAAAGTTTTTTAAAAAAGGTTTTGTGTTATTTATATCAAAAGTCTAATGCTGTTCAGCTAAAATTATGTTTCATTTATGAAAGGAAAACTGTTCAAAAAACTACACCTGTATAAAATTGTTTATAAAAATATACAATCAATTTTTTGATAAATGATTAGCAGTTGTTAATTGTACAGTGTTGTTTTAATCATAAAAGAGTCTGTATAAAATGTTATGTTGTATAAATTATACAGCATGAATATTTTAATGAATGGTATTAAAAAATATGTTGTGATTGGCATAAACAAATAATTGGTTCAGATCTTTGACAGAGACTCAGAATTTGCTGAAAATGCTTTGGCTGACAGGTATAACCCACACAAAAATCATAGTAATAAAAATTTATCATGAATATTTTTACTATTTAGTTGGTTCCCTCTTAATTTTTTTAATAGTTCTCAACATTTTTATTTACTAAACTAATTCTCGTTACTGACCACATATTAGTCATTTATAAAAATTCAAAACAAAACGGAATGGTAAAACAGTAAGGAGCTTCAACATGTTTGTCATTTTTCATCTGCTACACACTATGTTTTAAAATCATGTCTGCTGCAGATATTCTTTCTGATTTACTATGCCTGCTTAATTGGTGCTACTATAATGTCCTTATATTCCCTTTTTTTTCATTGAATAGTTTTATAAACCATTATATTGTGGTAAAGTCATCACTAACTTCGCATTGTGATGCTAAAAAGTAGTCAGTAACATTGCCTCAAAGGTAGTGATTCTCACTAAAAGTATGGAATGTAGATCTCTAATGTTCATAAAATAGCATTATTTTAGTACAAGCAACTACACTTGTTGCTACACTGTATTGATAGCCAGTGCTAAATATGAGAATCTACAAAGCATCTTTATTGGAAGCTGTATATAATGTCCTAAGTGCAATTAAAATTCAAACTTGTATGACTGGTACTTACACTTAATATTATCTGTGATCTTAAGTCCATGTAGCAAGATGTTTCTGTAACATTTCTACAGTATTTGTGTGGCATTCCTCAACACTAAAATTTCAATGGTGTAGAACTGCAAAAATGTTATGTGGGTTATTAGTAGTTATCTGTTAGTCTAACAACATCTGAAACAAATGCAACTAAATAGTTTTTTCCAGTTTTAATTCTAGAAATATTCTATGAATGAGTAAATTAACAATGTTTTTAAAACTTTATATGTAACATTTTCATATGGACAGACATGTTTTAAGTTGTCTTCAATTATTACACTGCAGATTACAATAGATTTTCATCTATCCTTTGTTCTTTCTACTGCTCCAAACAATGTTGTGGAAAGGACTGTTCACTCAGATGTGAGCTTGGAAATAATTTCATTGCATACCATATATCATTGGTAGAATTGCTTTGAATTTGTATAGCTGAATATTTTTCTAATTATAGAGAAAAAGCAAACACTGATTACTAGTTCGTTGTAGCACAATGATATTTTTTTACCATATGAAAACCGTACATAACACAAAATTTGAACTGTGTGTGTATGGAGGACATCATTACAAACCACAAAACAGTTATTTTGTGCAATAAACACTCAGTCTATCCTAAACATATATTATAAGTTAATGGTACTCTCTGTCACATGCTTCTAGATAATTCTAATGTTAAAATCTATTTCACTTTGTGATGAAGTTTTGAGTATCATTATGCTTCTATCGATAACGTGATGCCATTGAGGGAGCTACCATTCAGGAAATAGGAATGTGCAGTTTTGGCCACCAGTTGTTACTTGCTTACCAAATGATTAAATTCATGTAATACCTCTAAATAATCCGCTACCTCTACCACACTATTAACTGAGCTAATTATAACTTTTCTCTCTGTCTCTGTCCAGTAGTATCTAACATTTAATGGTAGAATTTTCATGTATGATTTTACCTTTGAAGTGAAGTTAAAGAGAAATGTCAGAAGTACGCATATGATTTGAATTTAATGAGAAAATTATTTGTTAGGAAAAGTAAGTTTGCATTCCTTACACAAGGAATTGATAGTGAATTGAACAGAGTACTGATGACTGTCCTGCTACATAAATATGTTGTCTTAAGGAAATCTGATATATACAGCAACTAATAAAGATGCAAATTTTTGTGAAACAAAGTTAAACATAGGTTTTGCCTTCTTTTTTAAAAAATCAAGAAAAATACTGATGCAGCTATGGCAAATTTAATTTCAAAACCAAAATTATCATGGTGTGCTTAAACTATAGTGCTGACTCAACATTCTGGGAATATTATTTATTTTCAAATCACTGTGATTCTTATTTTTTAATAACAAATATGACGAACAAAAGAAATCAATTTTTTGAGAAAAAAAGTTTGTGACATTGCTGCACATAACGTATTTTCTACAACATACACTATAGTTTACTTTGAGTAGTCGAACAGGATTGAGTTTCTAGGCTGACTTGCATCAGATTTCAGACATTTTAATACTTTCTTTGTGTTTCCTGCTTACACCTATGCTGGCCCTGTTTGCAACACAATTCTTATTGCTTAAAATATTTTGTAATACACTACCACATAGACTAATGAAGCAGTGCCATTTGTAAAAATAAGAATAACTTGGTAATTTGCTCCTTTTTTAATGGCATCCTATAATCTATTTCTCTCCTTCCCCTTTCTCATAAAAAGTAATTATTTCATATGGTTAAACATTATGCTAATGGCTTTTCAGTTCCCACTTGAATCTTTTTTATATTGATTTTTCCTTCCAAAGCCTGGAAATCAGTATGGCTGCCTACATGTTTTCTGTATTTATACATGTTCATTATACACACAGACTTAATTTTGTCACTGTTTTCTACATTACATCTGAAGGCTCTGTGAAACTCATTCTTTTGGCATAACTCACTAGTGGGGCCGGAAGTATCACTAATCACAGCTATAGATGGTGATCTGAAGAGAAGTCATTACCTCACTCAAATAAAATACTGAATATAGAAAAAGCATCCATTCAGAGAAAGTCAGAGAAGATTAAATCATTGGTGAAGATGCATTATTCATGTTGTTCAGTGCTTCCATATTTATATCGTTATCAAGCACAAAACTGAGTTGTAACCTCAGATGTTTTCTCAGTTGTCATAATTTATTAGTTCTTGTTTAGTAAAACAACTTATTAATTAAATGAGAAGATAAACACACTTATAAATTTTCATGTCTTGGTAAATTGGTGTACATAAATTACTGTTTCTTTTCCAGATAGAGCTCTTACATAGATACATAGGCACAGAAGAATTTGCCCAGCACAGTATAATCAAATGACGGCAGACAATGAATGTTGGACTCCTGAATGTGGTTTTCCGCTCATCAAATAAGAGATAATCCATGTATTCTCTTTCATGACCACACATATTTCTCTTGTTTCAAGGTTGACAGTTTTTTTACTCATCTTTCTGCAATTTTTCCATTTTCTGCTTCCACTTGTACCTATAACTGCATGATTTCCAGGTTTCATTACTTTTTGTCAACTTTTCACATCCATTGTTCTCAATACTTTATGGCTTTCAGAATTTTACATTGTAGCCTGTGGCGCATATACCATACTTCATTTCAGCTTGTAATCGAAATGAATGGGTACTTTGTATTTATACTATGAAAGGATTAGAAGAATGTGGTGAAATGTTTGAATACTTGAATAACTCTATAGTGATACAGCAAAATGTTTCAATTTTGGCTGCTGAATACCTATTCTGAAATATTTTATGTAAACTGAATTTTTGTTATAGTGGCTAAAACATTTAAACTGAAGAGGATGCTAACACTGTACTGCCAGTATTGCAACAAAGGAGGTACATGGTGGAAATATGGCATGATAAATCAGGCAGAATTAAAATGACACAGTAAATGAGATGTAGAATGTAAATTAAATGAAAAAGAAATCAAGCAAGAAAATGAAAAAAAAAACAATATTCTAAGGATAAAGTGATTATTTGATGTGAGAAAAAAATTATGAAAAAAGAAAAATCATTAAATATGGGTTATAAATTGAAATAAATTCTAAAACATAATCAGGCCAGATTGATAATCTAAATTAAAAATTCTGTTATAAATATTAGACATTTTACAATAACTAGTGTTTGTATGCATATTTCTATTAGATTAGATTGGGAAAAAGACATGTTTGTATAATAATTTATTGCATCGAGATAATCTAATAACGAAAAAATTCACATTACTGGTTTTGACAGTATATTGCATCTTTAGGTGTGGTTAATCTGCTAACAGCTCCGTCATGATATATAAAAATTCATTATGCTCTCTGAACATCATGAAATATTATAATATACCTCAACAAATTATGCATCATTTTACACAAAGCAGAAGAAACTATCTTTAATGAATTGATGACATGATGCATAATTCATTGACATATTTATACCACTTTTACGTTCATAGTGCATGAACAGAATTTTTATATAGTATGACAAAGCTGCTACTGGATTCATCACATATGAAGATGGCAATCAGTTAGGGAAACATAGTTGTTAGGCAGTCTTCACACCATAAATTATTATGTAAACATTTATAAGGACATATGCTTCTGTTTGACAACATGTCACTTCTTAAAAAAGATTAACATCTTCATAAATAGTAAAGAAGAAAGATATATGAAAATTATTTCAGTTTGAACTCAAAAGTACCACTGCTTGTATCAAACTACTCAGCATAAAAAATATTATTATCAATGTATTATTTTGTCGTAAACTTAGAATCTGTCGAAAGCAGAATAACTATAAATGGAACTGAAAAAAACTAAGGGGAAAGAAATGTAAGTGGAGGGAGTGTATTATCAGTAATTCGCATTAATTATATGCCTGCACAGTGCATTCAAACTGGATAGTTACTCAATCTCTTAATTTTGTCACTTCATTCTTAAATATTGTGAGAAAGATATGATAGGAATACATGTCTTGCATTTTGAACAGAAAATTCTGGGTATATTGCCGCCCTACTTTTTTCCCAGTACCAATAATGAAATGAATGCTGATATTATAACCCAGTATCTGTGGTTAATTTCTACTATCTAACACTGATACTGTGTTTCCACAGGCAAACAATGTGTTTAAAGTACCTTTCATGAAATGTGGTATGAACAGTATATGATTTGTATCAGTTTGGCAAATAATACTGTAATATTTTTTGGTTCTGTACACTTGCATATATGTGGTAATGTGATACCATTGAAAATGGTTTGTTAATATATGGGGGGTAAGTCAGTTATAGTTATCTCCGCCTTAGAAGTTTGAAACATTTGACAGCTTTTAGAACATACTTCAACGGGAAATTTTCAGAATTTATAGTCTTTCCCTTTTACCTTCCAAAAAAGGCAAAGTCAACCAAAATCTTCTAAAACACACACAAAATTGATTTTCTTTAATAATGGTAAGACATAACCTAAATCAAATGATAAATTTTTGAAATCTCATCACTAACTTATGCAGCAACTTTGTGAGCAAAGGAGATTCTCATAATTGTGTATCATGTAAATGAATGAGCTATGTAAGAAGAGCCATAAAGTTTAAGGTTTGCATCTACATCAGATACAAGCACATGATGGGGAAAGCATGTTTCATATGCAAGCTCTTCCACTAACTCTTTAACACTACTGATAAAACTACAAAAGTGTGATAGTTTGGTAGCAATTTCAGCCTGTTCTTGAGTGCCTCAGTCATTGTATAGGTCATCTCCAAATAGGAGTTATAAATGAAGGAATGGAAATAATTTATCATATAAGCATTTCATGAATATTCATTATCCTATAATTCCATAGTTTTTCACAGCCTTTGAACAATCAATGAAAGACATTCTTAATTTCTTTATTTGGCCAGAAGAGAAATTACACTATGGTGTTGATGATATAGTTTCATTAGCACATACATTATTATCTGTTACCTTTTAAGTAAGAAGTAACGATGACATTTTTAACATAGATATGATAACTTCTGTTTTGAATTTCACCTGGAATTACTCAATAAACTGATGCATACTCTTTCAAAATCTATGTGCCTATCACTTTATTTTGATTGTGAGTCTAGGCATGGTTTCTTTATCTGTCAATCTGTTCTAACACAAAGTTTCTTAGCAAGCACACCACCTAAATTACCATATTTCTACATTACATACCTCTCACAGTAACTTTAGCCTTGGACAGATCTGGTACTGCATTTAACTTTCACTTGTGCTTCATAACCCTCCAATCAGGGGCCACATATGTCTTACACCAGCCATTGAAAGAAGTCTTCTGTTCCCCGTGCATTCTGGAACATTCTAAAAGTTCCTTTCTCTTGTTCTCATCTTTGGGACTGCACCCACTGCAAACCTGTCCTATGGATACACCTGCTAACACTTGTTCCATCACTAGTAATATATATTTCAGTTAGTAGAGTATCACAAAATGTAGTAATCCACAACAGCTAATATGTATATGTCATTCACTATCAATCCAATTCTTTCTACTATAACAGTGCTTCATGAATCTGTTGATGTAAGACTATTATGAAAAGGAAACTTTCTACTTACCATATAGTGGAGATGCTGAGTCGCAGATAGGCACAACAAAAAGCCTGTCACAATATAAGCTTTCGGCCAATAAGGCCTTTATCAAAAATAGACGACACACACACACACACACACACACACACACACACACACACACACACACACACACACACACACAAAAGCAGCCTCTGGCAGCTGAAGCCACACGCCAGAGACTGCAGTCATGTGTGGGAGTTGTGTGTGTGTGTGTGTGTGTGTGTGTGTGTGTGTGTGTGAGTGTGTGTGTGTGTGAGATCTATTTTCGACAAAGGCCTTGCTAGCTGAAAGCTTATATTGTGACAGTCTTTTTGTTGTGCCTACCTGCGACTCAGCATCTCTGCTATATGGTGAGTAGCAACTTTCCTTTTCATAATATTGTTACATTCCATTCTGGAATTCTTGTAAGACTGTTTGAATAAATTATCTTAACATCTATTAGTGATTTTACTTTTGCAAACTATACAGTAAGAGAAGGAAGCTGCAGGCTGAAACATTTATTTTTGAAAGCTATTTGCAAGCACTGAAGCTTCAGTATGCATACTTTCACCTGCAACAAAATATTAAAAGAAAACTGGAAAATATATTGAGCAGATCAGGTGCTACAGCAAATAAATCCCTAGCAGAGCAGTCATAGTGATTCCTATATAATGCAGACTGCTTCCATTAGAAACAGCATCTAATTTGTGTAAACTAACTGTGAATTAATAACTAAAAATTAGTAAATTTTTATTATCAAATTTGTCTTACGTGACACATTTTATTTACTATGCGCACCCTATTTCCGAGTTTTTGGTTCACCATACCATTCATATTGGGAGGGAGGAGGGAATACCATATTTGTTAACATACTGTTGTGTAAAAATTCATTGTGTATTTGATTGAGCATCACTTGTCATTTATGACATAATGTGTGCTTTCAAAACATGTGCACGAAGTACTTGTGCACAATTTACATGAGTGATGCTGTATATATTGTTGCTTATAATAAATGCTACACAATATAATCTCATACAAAACTTATTTATCCACAGTAGGAAACTAACAAACATGTACCAGTATGTAGTAGTTAGTAAATCAACAAGCACTGATTTACTGGCATTTGGATTTCTGGCCAGAATAAGGTATCAGCCATGACAGATCTACCATATACCCAACTGTTCTTGAATTTCAGAATTTTTATTCAATATTTCTTAAAGCATAGTTTCTAGTCTGAATTTTCAAGTAACTTAAGAAAATTAAAAATTGCTGCATACAGGTAAACTGTCTACTTACTTTCCTTTTGCATTTCTTCTACATTTCTCTTCCAAAAGTAATTTTTCCTCCATCTTTTTACTTCTATCATGTATCTGTTGTTGTTTTTAGGCATAAACACCCTCCACATCTCTAACCCATATAACATTTTTTTCTGTGGCATGTCATTAAAACATGCTGCTTCTTAAAACTTTAGCATCAATTGACCTAGTGAATATTCAGTGAGTAGAACCATTTATCTGTGTTCTGCAATTTTCTTTCATGATTTAATTTCATCTTCAGTTATGAACTATGCAGAATTTCACAATAGAGTGGTATTAACAAAGGAAATACAGCCTGAATGATGGTTTCCATTTTAATTTCATTAAGAATAGAATAATATGAACACAAACAGAACTTCCTTTCAGTGCTTGGCATTATAAAACTACATTAACAATTATGGTATTTACAGTTATATATCGACTTCTTTGGCTATGCTAATTCAACAGTTACACAAATTTCTAGTTCACCTGCAGAGTGATAAATCACTTGTAGGACCTATCTTCAAATGTAGTGATTATGTTTTTTAAAATGTTATATTAAGTTGCCGCTAAAAGACAGTAGTAAAATGCATATCACAGTCCAGTGCATAATTGAAAGTAACTCTACAACATTAAGTATTAAAGGTACCATATGGTTTCAGTGCTCTGTAACCTGTATTGTGTTTTTCATTTCATAAGTTTATTTACTCCAAAAAATGTTATGTCTTGGTAAGAACAAATGTAACTTATTACACTTTTTTGGGTCATTACCTTTTTATGTTGTCCACTGCCCATAGTGAAATTAAATTGAGAAGAGGTAACAATAAATTATCCCACATTTCATTATTACTCGTATTTATAGGCACACACAAATATAAGTCTACAGAGAAAATAGCAGTTCAGTTTCAGTACATAATTCCATCAGAAGTCAACACTATTTTAACTCATTACTATACAAATCAGAATGTAGGCCCTACAACATATTGATTGGTGTCAAATTAAGTACCTAACATTAATTAAATATAAAGAAAACAATTAACAGTGTTCAATTTTTATTCGTCTTACGAAGAAAGAAAATTACCAGAATGAGAGTTTCACTCTGCAGTGGAGTGTGCGCTGATATGAAACTTCCTGGGAGATTAAAACTGTGTGAGACTCGAGTCTCGGTCGGGCACACAGTTTTAATCTGCCAGGAAGTTTCAAAGAAAATTAAGTTCAATAAGCAACTGAAGGTTACGATAGTATTTATTCCTCTGGTATTCAATATACTCATTACTAAAAAGAAATGATAAAATATTATCATCTATTAACCTCAAGATTTTATCATTATTTTTAATTTATTTTTAATAATCCTATAACTGCCTGAACAATGTTATCAGTCACTTGTTACTAGTAGCATGGAAGACTGCTAACATCTGCATTTGCGTAAAACAACCATTATTACAACTGTTGTTATTATTTATATATTATCATCAGTGTCCATAAAATATGGGATTTGGCCATAATTTAACTATACAATAAGAAATTAGATGTATGCATGTCACTCAACAATGTACCACTTCATAAGAAAACAGAAAATAATTGTGTACAAATGATTAATGAAAAGAATTTAAGATATCAACGGAATATGCAAATGACTAATGTTAAAAATCACATCAAAAATTGTCACAATGTAAACTAACATAAATGCCTCTCATCTTAACATTAACTTATTTGACACCTATATTTTAAATTCAAATGGAATTACCGCAGCATTTTGATTATGCTCATTGTCATCTTTGTCATGCACCAATAAACAGCAGAACAACTAGTGTATACAGATTATGACACAACAGAAAGTTCCGTCTGGCATTTGTAATATTATACTGAAAAAAATCCAGGTGACTGCTACTAAGATTTCTTATGTTATTATGATTTATGACAACATTTAACTTTGTTTCACACTTATATCTTACAAAAGATAATGACTCTACCTGGAAAATCTGTGATATCTTAAGATAAGTCCTTATTTAATCTACTTTGTATAGTCATGTAAAGTTTAATGTTGTCTTTACTTGTGTCTTGATGTAGAATAGTTTTTTTATCACCCATCTTCTCAACCTTGATCTCTCTGCCGAATTATACTGTAAAAAAGAAGTGAAATTGGAAACAATAAATATTTAACAAGAAGTTTATCACTTTTTCATTTCTTCATTTCATTATAAAATTGTTTTGTAACCTACTTGTCCTTCAAGGTTCATTATGTATGTATCATTGTTTCCTTATAAATATTTTGATAATATGCTGGTATTAGAGTTCATATTTTATATCAAATATCACTGATTCACCCATTTATTTAAGTGAATAACATGTGAGAAGCAACATTGACATTCCCTGTTATTAGCTTTGTATGAACGCACGGTCTCACCACGATATGAATTAATAAAATCTTCTCAGGCTCCCAGCTGCATAAGGTGGTTAAAATCTCACGAGCTTTCGACCAATCCCTCCTTGGCCATTGTCAAGTGGTAAACGACTGTCGTGTTGCCGTTGCCCCACTATTATATAGCCATGCTGCTGGCTGCTACGTCATTGGTGCCCTCTTCCTTGCGAACTATGGAATGTTTTCGTCCCATGTCTGTCACACTCACTTCAGCCTCATGATGACCAGGTCCCATGCTGTGCTGAGCAGCAAACCACTATCCTTGTTGATGATGTTCTCACATATTTTAATTTGTACCACTTCTTTTATGATACTATCCCAAAATGCCTTCATCCTCATAATGACAGATGTTTCATCAAATAGAATTCGGTGTCAATTTTGTAAAGAAAGCTCCGCCATTGTCGATTTTTCAGGATAGCACAGACTTAAGCATCTCTCGCATTCCATCTGACATTGCTCCACAAAATGTACTGTTTGACCAACTTAATAGCTGCCACACTAACATGGTATTTTGTACACTGTAGGCATTCTAAGATCTAGATTGTCCTTCAAAGGTCTCATGAGCTGTTGTATTTTTGCTGGGGCCTGAACAGGGATGAGATGTTGTGTCTCAAAGGCAAAAACACAGGTTTCTTGTTCTCACACCACTGAAGAAATTCATGCATGTCTTTGAGATGCTAAGTGGCTCCTCCGTCATTGACATGTTGCTTATCAATTGCAGTAAAATTTGCAACAAAGGAATACTATAATTCAGTGGTATTTATTTGAATTTTTTTTAATCTTTTGAACTATGAATGTCACAAGCAAAAATGTAGCTTGCTTTTTGTTCCATAGACTGTGATTCCTTAACCTCAGTCCCAGATCAGTATAACTTGAGGATCTCAAACAAACATAAATTCTCAGGCAGTTTAATGAGTTATCATAGAAGATTCACTGTCATGTAACATGTTGCATTATGTTAATCTCCAGATTGTCATGTTTGCAACTAGAAATCGTCAATTCCGTCAACAAAACTTAACACATCACATTAATTATTTGGTTCTCATTGCATGAGATGTTTATTCTTCTACAAAAATGAGTTGCACTGCAAATCATTTTAGGTGAGTGGATAATATCCAGGATTTAGTCAGTCAGTTAGTTACATACATCATTTCAATAATTCTTTTATCAAAATGATGTGGAACAAATCAGTTTACAGGATATGTATACATGATTACTTTTAACATTAATGACTACATTATCATTTTATTCCTATTCATGCATTTACACTTAAAAATGAGTTTGTTTAATTATTTTTTACACTGGCTACCAGTTTTTAAGTAGAAATTCATCAGTGAAATAGAAGGAGTTGTCCAGGGGAAATGATTTTCAGTCAGATTTAAAACTTGCTTTACTATCCATCTTTTATTTATGATGTATTCCCTTAGTGAAACTATGTATTGTGAAAGCACAAAAGCACAGTTAAAGTGGTACCTACATGATATCTGTGGGTGGACACAACATACTATATTGGTCAACAATGAGAACTTTTCAAGTGTGTAAATGGGGGTTTCTTATGTATTTTGATCCCACAAGCTCATACTTCCCTTTGTCCCCCTAAGGTAAGTCTTTCCACTCCCAGGACTGGAATGACTCCTTATCCTCTCCCTTAAAACCCACATCCTTTCATCTTTCCCTCTCCTTCCCTCTTTCCTGATGAAGCAACCGTGGGTTGTGAAAGCTTGAGATTTGTGTGAAAGCGCTGGCAGGTTGATAGACACACAAACAAACACAAACATAGTCACAAAATTCAAGCTTTCGCAACCAATGGTTGCTTCATCAGGAAAGAGGGAAGGAGAGGGAAAGACGAAAGGATGTGGGTTTTAAGGGAGAGGGAGTGGAAAGACTTACTTTAGGGGGAAAAAAGGACAGGTATACACTTGCACACACACACATATCCATCTGCACATACACAGACACAAGCAGACATTTGTAAAGGCAAAGATTTTGGGCAGAGATGTCAGTCGAGGCGGAAGTACAGAGGCAAAGATGTTGTTGAATGACAGGTGAGGTATGAGCGGCGGCAACTTGAAATTAGCGGAGGTTGAGGCCTGGCGGGTAACGAGAAGAGAGGTTATACTGAAGGGCAAGTTCCCATCTCCGGAGTTCTGACAGGTTGGTGTTAGTGGGAAGTATCCAGATAACCCGGACGGTGTAACACTATGCCAAGATGTGCTGGCCGTGCACCAAGGCATGTTTAGCCACAGGGTGATCCTCATTGCCAACAAACACTGTTTGCCTGTGTCCATTCATGCGAATGGACAGTTTGTTCCTGGTCATTCCCACATAGAAAGCTTCACAGTGTAGGCAGGTCAGTTGGTAAATCACGTGGGTGATTTCACACGTGGCTCTGCCAACCCAAAGTTTGGTACAGATTTATTGATGACATCTTCATGATCTGGACTCACAGTGAAGAAGAACTACAGAATTTCCTCTCCAACCTCAACTCCTTTGTTTCCATCAGATTCACCTGGTCCTACTCCAAATCCCATGCCACTTTCCTTGACGTTGACCTCCATCTGTCCAATGGCCAGCTTCACACGTCCGTCCACATCAAACCCACCAACAAGCAACAGTACCTCCATTACGACTGTGGTGCCACCGCCAGACACCACACTTGCTAGGTGGTAGCCTTTAAATCGGCCGCGGTCCGTTAGTATACGTCGGACCCGCGTGTCACCACTATCAGTGATTGCAGACCGAGCACCGCCACACGGCAGGTCTAGAGAGACTTCCTAGCGCTCGCCCCAGTTGTACAACCGACTTTGCTAGCGATGGTTCACTGACAAAATACGCTCTCATTTGCCGAGACGATAGTTACTATAGCCTTCAGCTACGTCATTTGCTATGACCTAGCAAGGCGCCATTACCAGTTGCTATTGATCTTGTGATTCATGTACCGTCAGACCAACGTTCACCATTAATGGATTAAAGTTAAGTATTCCACCAGCTACGTCTGTTTTTCTAAATTCTAATTTCCTTGTCCTGTTCCAGACCTCACGCCAGCCTGCGTGAGCTAAAACACGTGCCTTTCAGCTTCCTCTATTAATACCGTGTTGGCTCTCCTGCCAACCCACAACAATGACAGCTACCACCCATTCCACATCAAACGGTCCCTTCCCTACAGCCTAGGTCTTCATGGCAAACGAATCTGCTCAAGTCCAGAATCCCTGAACCATTACACCAACAACCTGAAAACAGCTTTCGCATCCCTCAACTACCCTCCCGAGCTGGTACAGAAGCAAATAACCAGAGCCACTTCCTCATCCCCTCAAACCCAGAACCTCCCACAGAAGAACCCCAAAAGTGCCCCACTTGTGACAGGATGCTTTCCAGGACTGGATCAGACTCTGAATGTGGCTCTCCAGCAGGGATACGACTTCCTCAAATCCTGCCCTGAAATGAGATCCATCCTTCATTAAATCCTCCCCACTCCACCAAGAGTGTCTTTCCGCCATCCACCTAACCTTCGTAACCTCTTAGTTCATCCCTATGAAATCCCCAGACCACCTTCCCTACCCTCTGGCTCCTGCCCTTGTAACTGCCCCTGGTTTAAAACCTGTCCCATGCACCCTCCCACCACCACCTACTCCAGTCCTGTAACCCGGAAGGTGTGCACGATCAAAGGCAGAGCCACGTGTGAAAGCACCCACGTGATTTACCAACTGACCCGCCTACACTGTGAAGCTTTCTATGTGGGAATGACCAGGAACAAACTGTCCAATCGCATGAATGGACACAGGCAGACAGTGTTTTTGGTAATGAGGATCACCCTGAGGCTAAACATGCCTTGGTGCACAGCCAGCATATCTTGGCACAGTGTTACACCGTCCAGGTTATCTGGACACTTCCCACTAACACCAACCTGTCAGAACTCCGGAGATGGGAAGTTGCCCTTCAGTATATCCTCTCTTCTTGTTACCCGCCAGGCCTCAACCTCCGCTAATTTCAAGTTGCCGCCGCTCATACCTCACCTGTCATTCAACAACATCTTTGCCTCTGTACTTCCGCATCGACTGACATCTCTGCCCAAACTCTTTGCCTTTACAAATGTCTGCTTGTGTCTGTGTATGTGCGGATGAATATGTGTGTGTGTGCGAGTGTATACCTGTCCTTTTTTCACCCTAAAGTAAGTCTTTCCGCTCCCAGGATTGGAATGACTCCTTACCCTCTCCCTTAAAACCCACATCCTTTCGTCTTTCCCTCTCCTTCCCTCTTTCCTGATGAAGCAACCATTGGTTGCGAAAGCTTGAATTTTGTGTGTATGTTTGTGTTTGTTTGTGTGTCTATCAACCTGCCAGCGCTTTCGTTTGGTAAGTCACATCATCTTTGTAGATTTCTTAAGAAATGCAACCTATTAATGCCGCCCTCATGTGCCCTCATGATGTGACTCCCAGAAAGTTTTCTTGTAATTAATTTTTCCCAACATGGCAACAGTGTGTGAGAATCATCTTTTGCTCCTGAACACCATGTTCTTATCAGACCTGAGGAAATGGTTCCTTTGTTTGGCTGAGCATTCTCTAGTGTGAATTGTGCTGTCTAAATATACCTTGTGCTGAGTGTTTTGTTTTGGTTTGGTGGTGCACTTGTGTTATGTTTGTACAATGTCATGGGTATGTTTAAATCACCAAATAACTTCTGCTACATCTGTGGGGAGTACACTATTAAATCACACAGATGACATATGACACCCATATTGAGGAAATTGTATAATCTTTATTTCAGGTGCAAGTTAGATGATCAGGACCGAAAATGGGCTCCACATATTTTCTGTGTCAGCTATTTGTCTCATCTTAATGGCTGGGTGAAGGAAAAAGGTAAAGTTGCTATGTCTTTTGCTATTCCAACGATATGGAGGGAACCAACCAATCACATACATGATTGCTATTTCTGCATGGTTAAAATAGCAGGGATGAAGGGCAAGGATACAAAGACGATCAAGTATCCCTCCATCAAGTCAGCTATTCGACTTGTACCATACAGTTCTTCCTTACCTGTCGCCATTCCTGCAGACACATGCTTACTGAAAGTTGAAATCCAAGTAAAATCTAGTACAGTTGCAGAGAATGATAGCTCTGATTTCAATTAGGAAGAAATAATGGCACATCTCCTGACATAAAATTATTTAAATGACCTCATTAGGAACCCAAATCTTTCTAAGGCACAAGCTAAACTTTTGGGTTTGCATCTAAAACAGTGGAATTTACTAGACAAAGGTGGTAGAGTTTGTTTCTTTTAACATCACAGGCTACCTTCACACCATTCTTTGAAATGGAAAACTCACTTACTGCAATAACATGAATGGTCTGTTTAATGCTTCGGGAATGAAACATATATGAATGGAATGGCGACTATTCATTGATGGCTCCAAAACTAGCTTCAAAGCAGTACTCTTTCACAACAGCAATGTATATTGTCCTGTTCCCATAACTTATCCCACTATTTTTAAGAAAACATACAGCAGTATGGAACTTTCATTGAATGAAGTTCAATACCACACCCACAAGTGACAAATCTCTGCTGGCTTCAAAGTAATTGGGATACTTCAGGATTACGATCTGGGTATACAAAGCATTGCTGTTTTCTTTGTAAATGGGATATCTGTGATCATAATTGTCAGTACAATAGACGGATTTTCCCTGCCTGTACACAAATGGAACCTGGTTGCAAGAATGTAGCAAATGTTCGATTGGTGAATTTGAAAAACATTTTGTTGCCACCACATAACATAAAACTTGCACTTATGAAGTGATTCATTGTTGCAAGGACAAAAGTTGTCCTGGTATTATGTGCGTACATCAGAAACCCACCGCGCAAGTGACATCAAAGTGAAAGCAGATGAGTTTGTTGGCTCTCAAATCATACAGCTTATTTGCTTATTTACGATCCTGATTTGAGCCGTCTTGAACTGGACTGCTGGAATTCTTTCAAAAAACTGTGTTCTGATTTCTTTGAAAACAAGAGAGCAGATGATAGTGATGTATTAGTCAACAAACTGCTACAGTCTTACCATAATCTTGATTGTTACACATCATTAAAACTGCATGTTCTTCACTCACAGCTGGATTCTTTTTATGCTGGTGCTCTCGGACAAATGAACATGGAGTAAGATTTCATCAAATCATACCTACATTGGAGCTATGCTGTCAGGGGCAAGGTGTGACAAGTATGCTGGCTGACTGCTGCTGGACACTACCGCAGGATAGTAGTGCCATATGTAAGAGGTGCAGTAAATGTCCAAAAATAATTTAGATATGCATGAAAACATATTTCATTAGCATTTCATGCTCTTTGTGTTGATAAATTAGCAATTAAAGACGAAATAAAATTGTTTAATCGTGCTCGGTAGCTGAGTGGTCATCGTGACATAATGTCAATCCTAAGGGTTCAATTCCCTGCTGGGTCGGAGATTTTCTCCGCTCATGGACTGGTTGTTGTGTTGTCCTAATCATTATCATTTCATCCCCATCGACACGCAAATTGAAAGACTTGCACCCGGCGAATGGTCCGCCCAACAGGAGGCCCTAGTCACACTACATTTTATTTAACACAAAAACAAAATACAATTAGATAGTGACGAGTACAATTCACACAAAAACTGTATGTGCTGTGAACAAACCAGTGCCAAATTCATGTTCAGCAGATCAAAATACATTTGGATAGCCTATTCTGTTGCTTCAAAATATTACAAAGTTGAAATTTGTAAATCAGTGTTATTCTTACTGCATGCTTTTGTGCAATAATTCCTTCCTTTTTTAAGTGATGAGTTACCCTAGAGAATTATTCCATATGACATAATTAAATGTAAATAAGCAAAATACGACAGGAAGCTGGTATGTTTGTTTCAAAGATTAGCAATTATGCATAGACAAAAGAAGCTGAACTTAAGTGTTTGAGAAGCTCAGTAATATGCTTATTCCAGTTCACATTTTCATCAATATGTATACCCAAAAATTTGTATCTAGTAAGGAAACAGTGCCTGTGCAAGAGCGTGCTAAGTCAGACCCATTATTTCAAATGCATTGGTGATGAAGTTTACCTGCAGCTGCCTTTCTCATCACCACAAAGCAATTAATTTCACATGAAACTTAGTTTTGGGAGTCACGACAGTAGACCTAACTTGTTTACACGTATCCGTGAGAGTAACTATACCTGTAATAGGTCACCAATACATACAAACAAGTACATCAGTGTAAATATTTATAATACGAGGGCAGTTCAATAAGTAATGCAACACATTTTTTTTTCTGAAACAGGGGTTGTTTTATTCAGCATTGAAATACACCAGGTTATTCCCCAATCTTTTAGCTACACAACACTATTTTTCAACGTAATCTCCATTCAATGCTACGGCCTTACGCCACCTTGAAATGAGGGCCTGTGTGCCTGCACGGTACCATTCCACTGGTCGATGTTGGAGCCAACGTCGTACTGCATCAATAACTTCTTCATCATCCGCGTAGTGCCTCCCACGGATTGCGTCCTTCATTGGGCCAAACATACGGAAATCCGACGGTGCAAGATCGGGGCTGTAGGGTGCATGAAGAAGAACAGTCCACTGAAGTTTTGTGAGCTCCTCTCGGGTGCGAAGACTTGTGTGAGGTCTTGCGTTGTCATGAAGAAGGAGAAGTTCGTTCAGATTTTTGTGCCTACGAACACGATGAAGTCGTTTCTTCAATTTCTGAAGAGTAGCACAATACACTTCAGAGTTGATCGTTTGACGATGGGGAAGGACATCGAACAGAATAACCCCTTCAGCGTCCCAGAAGACTGTAACCATGACTTTACCGGCTGAGGGTATGGCTTTAAACTTTTTCTTGGTAGGGGAGTGGGTGTGGCGCCACTCCATTGATTGCCGTTTTGTTTCAGGTTCAAAGTGATGAACCCATGTTTCATCGCCTGTAACAATCTTTGACAAGAAATTGTCACCCTCAGCCACATGACGAGCAAGCAATTCCACACAGATGGTTCTCCTTTGTTCTTTATGGTGTTCGGTTAGACAACGAGAGACCCAGCGGGAACAAACCTTTGAATATCCCAACTGGTGAACAATTGTGACAGCACTACCAACAGAGATGTCAAGTTGAGCACTGAGTTGTTTGATGGTGATACGTCGATCATCTCGAACGAGTGTGTTCGCACGCTCCGCCATTGCAGGAGTCACAGCTGTGCACGGCCGGCCCGCACGCATGAGATCAGACAGTCTTGCTTGACCTTGCGGCGATGATGACACACGCTTTGCCCAACGACTCACCATGCTTTTGTCCACTGCCAGATCACCGTAGACATTCTGCAAGCACCTATGAACATCCGAGATGCCCTGGTTTTCCGCCAAAAGAAACTCAATCACTGCCCGTTGTTTGCAACGCACATCCGTTACAGACGCCATTTTAACAGCTCCGTACAGCGCTGCCACCTGTCGGAAGTCAATGAAACTATACGAGACGAAGCGGGAATGTTTGAAAATATTCCACAAGAATTTCCGGTTTTTTCAACCAAAATTGGCCGAGAAAAAAAATGTGTTGCATTACTTATTGAACTGCCCTCGTATTACAGCCATGGGCGAGAGACGTGCATGCTGCCATAGTTCGGTTAATGGTATGGCACTGGTGTGTGGGAGTTGTCAATTGTTGTTTCACTGAGGTGAATGCAGAGGGATAAAGAAAAGGTCATAGTGAGGTTCTCCCTTGGATATGTAAAAGAGTGGAAGATCACAGAAGAACAGGTGAAGATATGTGCCCTTCAGGCAGAGAATGAGGACATGAAAACTGTGTTAGAGTAGTTGGGGAAAGTGGGAAAAGGTAACAGGATAGGAACAAGAAGGATGTACAACACATATTGCCTGTTGCCTGCTAGAATGGGTGGGAGAGAGCCTCATTCAGCTGTAAAAGAAAACAGGACACAGTACACCAATAATAAGAATGTAGTTGATAGGTCAGGAACTAAGTTTAGTACAAAAACAAATATCCTGTTGCTAGGTAGCAGACATCAGAGGGTTCTACACCAACATCGGAAGGAAAAAATAGGATCGGGGTACCATGTAACAAGTACTGTAAAATTTGGCAGTGGCCTTGGTCAAGTAACAGAGAATATTGAGGCACTGACTTCTGCATACTAGGTATCGATATATAATGATAATAATAGTAATAATAATAAAAATAATAATAATAATAATAATAATAATAATAATAATAATAATGCTTTATTCAACATTGAATGTCTCATTGTATATGTACAAAAACAGCAGTGGCTACAATTCCTGATACACAACTCAACAATAAATTCTTTTGAATTCATCATTGATTAAGATTTGGTGCTATTATACATAATGATTTGCTGATTCTTACATATATTTCAAAACAGTTCTTATTCTGTGTATAACTATGATATTCTTCCAACATAAAGAAAGGAATTTCTGAAACTGAAACTCAAGCTTCACTGTGGGAAGAGTGATAACTGTACTGGACAGTGCATTGGCTAATTACAACACTGTATACTGTGAATCCTTTTCCTAGAGTTCTATACTGTGGCTCCTAATGTAAATTTTTTCTTCATTTCTCATATTGTTGTTGTCGTGTACTTCTTCCCAAAGACTGGTTTATGCAGCTTGCACAAGTCTCTTCATATCTGCATAATTACTGCAACCTACATCCATACGAACTTGCTTACTGTATTCAAACCATGGTCTCCATCTAGAATCTTCACTTACTGCATTTCATTGTATTACCAAATTGAAAATTCCCTAATGCCTCAGCATGGGTTCTAACGGTACCATCTGATCATATGTCAAAGATCAAAATTTGCAAACAGCTAAAAATTGTTACCTATAGGTGATCTGACTGCAACAAGCCAATCTACATAACCAAAAGTTAACAGTACTAAATGGTAATGCAGAATTAAAATTGATTTATAATAAAAATTACTTAAACTGATTGTTGCCTAAATATGTTCTTCATCATCAATAACCTAATTTCAGATTTCTCTTAACCTTTTATTTATTGCTTCAAATGAATACCAAATCTTTATTTTATTCTCCAATTACATGTTTCACAGTTCTCATAGAATTTATAAAGTTCAAGTTCTAATACAGTTTAATATCAGCATATTGTACATGGAAAAAAAGTAATACTGAACTTGTCTGGACTGAACTGATCACAAAAACTGTTTTTTGTGGCTTCTGCCATGTTTTAACAATCAGAAACTATTTACAAAATCTGCCTTGTGTGGAATCTGCCATATTTTAACAATCAGAATTTTATAAGTCATTTTAAGTCACTTACATGAATGAAATTTGTTATACACACATATATATAAGCACAGTCTATGTATGTGCGCCGGAAATCATCTTCCAAACTAATGGATTGATTTCAGCCAAATTTGGTACAGAGACAGCAGCCCTCACAAGTATCAGCACTATGGGGTTTATAACTGTCTTGCTCCAATTGTAGCAAAGATACAGGCAAAAACATGTACTTCCCAGCCCATGGTGCATATGCTGCACTGCAAAACAGGCATGTTTGGGAGCTGTATTGGTCTACCAAATCAAACTGCTTTGCAAGGCAGCCTACATGTCAGGGGCAAGAAACTGATATACAGGCTGTCCTGCATGACAGGTGTGTTGTGTTGGAATAGTGTCAGCCTCCTTTATCAGCCTGCTTTGCACGGCAGCCTGTATTTCACGGGCAAATAATTTATTGTCGGGCCCCTGATTTGCATCCTGCCCTGCATGACGTGTTCTGGGAATATTATCAACCTGCTTTGTTGAACTGTATTGCAGGGCTACACATGGTGTTGTGCGGGCTGGAGACAGGTTGAGATGGATAGAGGAGGTAAGGACAGAGTGATGGGTAGGAGGAAATGGACAGAGAGATGGGAGCAGGGAGAGATCCATGAGGCAGGTGGAAGGTGTAGAGGGTTAGTGGGAAGGCGGAAAACAAAGAGAGGGGAGGTGGGAGGATAGGTGGGCAGACAGAGGGAGAAAGAGATGGACACGCAGAGGGAGAGGAGTTGGTGTGTTTAATATGTGTGTTGAATGAAGCTGCAGGGAAAAGCCTGATTACAATTAAAATTTACTATGGATCATGCTGATTATCAGTCTCAGTGTTGGTAAGTACATAATGTTGTTTTTGAAATCTGCCACATTACAATGTCCTGTCAAATGATTCCTTCTTTTAATCAAGTTTGCCATAAATTTCTTTTTCCCCAATCCACTTCAGTACCTCTTCATTTGTTATTCAGTCAACTCACCTAATCATCAGCACTCTTCTATGAGGGGCATTTGAAAAGCCCGTGCAAAGTCTGAGAGATGTTACGACTGGCATGTATCGAGGTCATGTTTAGTTAGTAGCATCTTTGGAAAGAGCGCACACCAAGTTTCAGCCATATTGGTCTATTTCTTTGTGTTTGGCATTCGCGTGAATGAAGGAAGTCAAGTGATTGTCAAAAAATGGACATAAAAGAATTTTGTGTGGTGATTAAACATTACTTTATGAATGCCAACACGCCTCAGGAGACTAAAGAGAAGCTTGATACCCATTATGGTGACTCTGCATCTTCAATTAGAACAGTTTGTAAGTGGTTTCAAAATTTTTGGTGTGGCCATATGGGCACAAGTGATGCTGAACATTCTGGATGCCCTATGGAGGCTACGACTCCAGAAATCATTGATAAAATCCATGATACGGTGATGAATGACAGAAGAGTTAAGTTGCATGAGATTGCTAGTGCTGTGGGCATCTTGAATGGATGGGTACATAATATTTTGCATAAACATTTGGACATGAGAAAACTATCCACGAGATGGGTTCCACAATTTCTCACACTCGACCAAAAACGGAATTGTGTGAAGTGTTCCAAAGATGGTTTGCAGCTGTTCAGGAAGAATTTGCAGGACTTTAAGCATTGTTTCGTCACTGTGGATGAAACATGGATACATTACTATACTCCTGAGACCAAAGGACAATCTAAACAATGGGTTACCAAGGGAGAATCTGCACCAAAATAGGCAAAGACCATTCCTTCAGCCGGAAAGGTTATGGCGACTGTCTTTTGGTATTTGCAAGGGATAATCCTCATTGACTATCTGGAAAAGGGTAAAACTATTACAGGTTCATATTATTCTTCATTATTGGACCATTTGAAAACTGAGCTGCAAAAAAAAAAAAAAAAAAAAAAATGCTGGCGATTGGACCGCAAAAAAGTCCTTTTCCATCACGGGAATGCACCAGCACACACCTCAGCAGTTGTGGTCACAGAATTAATGGAAATAGGATTCCAATTCGTTTCACATCCCCCCTATTCTCCAGACTTGGCTCCCTCAGACTACTATTTGTTCCTCAATTTGAAGAACTGGCTGGCGGGACAAAGATTTTATTCAAACGAGGAGGTGATTGCAGCAACTAATAGCTGTTTTGCAGACTTGGACAATTCCTATTATTTGGAAGGGGTCAACAAATTAGAACAGCGTTGGATGAAGTGTATAAGTCTAAAAGGAGACTATGTCAAAAAATAAAAAAGGTTTACCTCAAACACGTAAGTAGTTTTTATTTTTGCACGGACTTTTCAAACACCACTTGTATAACATCACATTTCAAAAGCTTCTATTCTCCTCTTGGCTCAGCTGTCTGTTGGCCACGTTTCACTTCCATACAGGTCTATACTATAGACAAATAGTATTAGAAAAAGCACACACACAAAAAATTCAAGCTTTCGCAACAAACTGTTGCCTCATCAGGAAAGAGGGAAGGAGAGGGAAAGACGAAAGGATGTGGGTTTTAAGGGAGAGGGTAAGGAGTCATTCCAGTCCCGGGAGCGGAAAGACTTACCTTAGGGGGAAAAAAGGACGGGTATACACTCGCACACACACACACACATATCCATCCACACATATACAGACACAAGCAGACATATTTAAAGACAAAGAGTTTGGGCAGAGATGTCAGTCGCGGCAGAAGTGAAGAGGCAAAGATGATGTTGAATGACAGGTGAGGTATGAGTGGCGGCAACATAAAATTAGTGGAGATTGAAGCCTGGTGGGTAACGCCACTCATACCTCACCTGTCATTCAACATCATCTTTGCCTCTTCACTTCCGCCTCGACTGACATCTCTGCCCAAACTCTTTGTCTTTAAATATGTCTGCTTGTGTCTGTATATGTGTGGATGGATATGTGTGTGTGTGCGAGTGTATACCCGTCCTTTTTTCCCCCTAAGGTAAGTCTTTCCGCTCCTGGGATTGGAATGACTCCTTACCCTCTCCCTTAAAACCCACATCCTTTCGTCTTTCCCTCTCCTTCCCTCTTTCCTGATGAGGCAACAGTTTGTTGCGAAAGCTTGAATTTTTTGTGTGTGTGTTTGTGTTTGTTTGTGTGTCTATCGACCTGCCAGCGCTTTCGTTCGGTAAAGTCACATCACCTTTGTTTTTAGATATATTTTTCCCTCTATATATGTATAGATGCATGATGCATTCAATGACATTTCACAAAATCCAAAGAAAATCTGGTCATATGTAAAGGCTGTTAGTAGCACCAAATTTAGTGTCCAGTCCCTAGTGAATGAGACAGGAACTCAAACTGAGGGTAGCAAAGCAAATTCAAAGTGCTTAACTCCATTTTCAAATGTTCCTTTACACAGTAAAATCCAGGGGAACTGCCCCAATTTAATCCTCATACCACTGAAAAGATGAATGAAATAAGTATTAGTCAGTGTTGTTGAGAAACAGCTGAAATAATTAAAACTGAACATAGCTCCAGCTCCCGATGGAATCCCTGTTGGATTCTATACTGAATTTGTGGCTCAGTTAGCCCCTCTTCTAACTATAATCTATTGTAGATCCCTCAAACAAAAAACCATGCCCAGTTTTGGAAAAAGGCGCAGGTCACACATGTCTATAAGAAGGGTACTAGAAGTGGTCCACAAAACTACCATCCGAGACCCTTGACATCAGTTTGTTGCAGAATCTTAGAACATATTCTGAGCTCAAACACAATGAGGTATCTTGAACAGAATGTCCTCCTCAGTGACAACTAGCATGGATTTCAAAAATATCGATGATGTGAAACCCAACTCACACTTTTCCCTCATGACATACTGAAAGCTTTGCATCAAGCCAGCATCTGGCTCAGTACCACACCTATGCTTATTGTCAAAAGTACTATCATATGGGTGTCAAGTGAAATTTGTTACTGGACTGAGGACTTCTTGGTAGGGAAGATACAGCATATCATCTTGGATGGAAAGTCATCATCAGATGTAGAAGTAACTTCAGGTGTACCCCTTGGAATGTGTTGGGACCCTTGCTGTTTTGGTTGTATATTAATAATCTTGCAGTCAACATTAATAGTAACATCAGGCTTTTTGTAGATGATACAGTTATCTATAATGTAGTACTATCTTTAAAAAAAGCTGCATAAATATTCAATCAGATCTTGATACGATTTAAACATGGTGCAGAGATTGGCAACTAGCTTTAAATGTTCAAAAATGTAAAATTTTGCATTTCAGAAAACAAAACGAAAAAAAGTTGTATCCTATGACTATAATATCAATGAGTCACTGGTGGACTCAGCCAATTTGTACAATTATCTGGGTGTAACACTTTGTACAGATATGAAATGGAATGATCACATAGGTGTAGTCATAAGTAAAGCAGGTCGTAGACTTCAGTTCATTGGTAGAATATTGGCAAAGTGCAACCATTATACAAAAGACATTGCTTACAAATCACTTGTGTGACCGGGTTAGCACTAACAGGGGATACTGAACGTATACAGAGATGGGCAGCATGAATGGTCATACATTTGGTTAATCTACAGCAGAGTGTCACAGAGATACTGAAGCAACTGAACTGGCAGAAGAGAGATCTAAACCATTCTGAGAAAGCCTATTAACAAAGTTTCAAGAACCAGCTTTAAACTATTACCCTAGGGATTTACTACGGCCTCCTATTTATCGTTCACATAGGGATCCTGTGGATATAATTAAAATAATTAAAGAACGCACAGAGGCACTCAGACAATCATTCTTCCCGCACTCCATACATGAATGGAACAGGAAGAAACACTAACAACTGGTACAGTGGGATGTACCCTCTGCAATGCAGTTCATGGTTGTTTGATAACTACATATATGTAGTTGTGTATGTAGATTCCTCTTTTACAAAAATGATTTTTGAGCTATAGCCAGTCTGCATTTTATGTCCTCTCTACTTTTGCTATCATCAGTTATTTTGCTGCAAAATGATCCCTTCTTTTACTCAGGTTCTGCCTTACATTTCTCATCTACATCTATGGTGATACTCAGCAGTCCATCTTATGGCATGTGGTGGAAGGTACCCCATACTGCTACTTGTCATTTCCTTTGTTGTTCCACTCGCAAACAGAACGAGGGAAAAACAAGTATCTGTACGCCTCAATCTGAGCTCTAATTTCTTGTATCCTATCTTCATGGTCCTTATGCACAATGTATGTAGGAGGCAACAGAATCATTCTCCAGTCAGCTTCAAATGTTGTTCTCTACATTTTCTCAATAGTGTTCTTCAAAAAGAAGGTCGCCTTCCCTCCAGCGATTCCCATTTGATTTCCCGAAGCATCTGCTTCTTGCCTGTTGTTTGAACCTATCTGTAACAAATTTAGCAGCCCGCCTCTGAATTACTTCAATGAATTCATTTAATCTGACCTGGTTCAGATCACAAATACTACAGCAGCATTCAAGAAAGTTCACACTAGCATCCTATGTGTGGTCTGTTCTACAGATGAACCACATTTTCCTAGAGTTCTCCCAATAAACTGAAGTAGACCGTTTGCCTCTTCTACCACAATCTTTACATTCTGATTCCATTTCATATTGCTTTGTAATGTTATGTCCAATATTTAAACAATGTGGCTGTATCAAACAGGACACTATTAATGCTGTATTTGGACATTATGGGTTTGTTTTTCCAACTCATTCACGTTGACTTACATTTTTATACATTCAGAGCTAGCTGCCATGCATCAAACCAACTAGAAATTTTGTCTAAGTCATCTTGTATCCTACTACTCGATGACAATGCCCTATCGAACACTGCAGCATCATCAGCAAACCACCTCAGATTGCTGCCCACCCTGGCCACGAAATCATTTCTGTATGTAGAGAATAATAACAACCCTATCACACTTTCCTGGGCCACTCCTGATGATCTCTTGTCTCTAATGAGCATTCTCCATCAAGAACAATGTAATGGGTTCTATAATTTAAGAAGTCTCCAAGTGACCCACATGTCTGTGAACCTATTCCATATGTTTCTTTAACAGCCTGCAGTGCAGCACTGTGTCAAATGCTTTCCATAAACCTAGAAACAGGGTATCTGTCTGTTGCTCATCATCCATAGTTCGCAGTGTATCATCTGAGAAAATGGCAAGCTGAGTTCCACAAGAGTGATGCTTTATAAAATCATTCTAATTTTTGGACATAAGCTTTTTGCTCTCAAGAAAATTTATTATGTTCTAACTTAGAATATTTTCAAGGATTCTGTAGCAAACCAAAGTTAAGGATATTGGCCTATAATTTTGCGGGTCTGTTCCTTTGCCCTTCTCATACACAGAAGTCAACTGTGCTTTTTTTTTCACTTACTTGGGACTTTGTGCTGGGCAAGAGATTTGTGATAAAGGCAAGCTAAGTAAGGGGCAATGCTGTAGAGTACTCTTTGGAAAACCAAACTGGGATTCCATCCAGGCATGGTGACTTATTTTTTTCAACTCCTTCAGTAGTTTCTCTGTGTTAGGGATGCTGAGTACAGCAGCACCTGCTTTCTCAGCAGTTTCCAAAGCTTGTTATTAAACCATGGTGGGTCTTTTCCATCCTTAATCCACTTACTAAACACATGATTCTCCAGACCACAATTTACAGTCTGCTTAAACTTTACCCATAATTTCTCTACATCTATCTGGAACAAAGTGATGTCAGTTTACCGTCTAAGTGAGATGCTAATAACTGCTTATCTGCTCTTTCTAGGATAAATACCCTCCTAGCCTTCTTAACTGATTTATTAACTTTTGTAACATAGTTGCTATAATGACATCATAATTCTAATCCCTATTTCTATACTGATGTCGATAAGGTCTGGTCTCTTTGTAGCTACAAGGTCCAAGGTATTTCCATTGCATCTGGACAGCTGAAGTTGCTGCTCAAGACAGTTTTCATAAATGTGTTCAGAAGTAGTTCACATGACTGTCTGTCTGTCCCCCCTGCAATGAATCCATAGACATGTTAGTCTATACTGGGTAGTTTAAAGTGGCCTTTGACAGGAAATGCATGATCTGGATATTCACACACTACTGATTATAGACATTCTTTGAATGGCTCTAGAATTGTAATAGCAGAATTGTCTGGCCAGTAAAAACATCCAAAAATTAACTTTGTTTTACTTACACCTGCTTCAAGCAACCAGGTAACTTCACTGTCACACTCAACTTTGACTTCAAGAGAGACAATATTTTTGTCAACTGCAATGAAAGCTCCCCCTCCTACAGCCTCTAATCTGTCTTTCTGGTATACATTCCATGACTTGTTAAGTATCTCAGAGCTTTCGACTTTGGGTTTCAGCCAGCTCTTGGTCCTGGAATAATTTGAGCATGAGAACTCCCCTGGAGAACAGTAAATTCAGGAACTTTGTTATGAATACTTCACCAATTTAGTACTGATAGTTGTATGAGAGGTGCAGAGTGTGGATCAGACCATTTTGTGCTAATGTCTAAGATATTATTCAAGTTTATGAAAGACACAGAAATTCAAGTGGAAGCCAAACCAGAGAAAGCCAAGAATGTTCAATATAACTTAAAAAGCCCTGACCATAGTTCTATCCACTTCTTGTACCACCAAAGGCTAGCAGAAAAACTTGCTGCCATTGAAGAAACCTCTGCAGATAAGATGTATGAGATTTTTAAAGAAGCCATCAATAATGCAGCTTATGAAGCACTGGGAAAAAAAGAAATCCAAAAGAGTAATAGAATATGTGATGAGTGGTGGAACCACTCAGTACAAGAGAAGGTAGAAAGTAAGAAGGAAGCTTATAATAAATTGTTAAACTCAAGATCAGACAATGATTGGCTGGAATACAGAGAAAAGATGCACAGAAAACAATAATTAAGGCAAAAAATGAAGCCGGGCAGAAAACCAGTGAAAAGATAGAAAAAAGCATGGGGAATACACGAGCAGATAAAGCCTGGAAGGTATTAAATGCAATAAGACAACAGAATAAAGATAAAGCAAATATAAACCTCATTAGCATGCAGGAATGGGTACAACACTACCAAGGACTACTAATTGAGAACAGAGCTGCATTCACTGAGAACCCACCAGGCATTGAAACCAGTAATGATAATATACCACTGATAACCCCAAAGGAAGTCCAAAATGCAATTAATGCCATGAAAAACAGAAAGTTGCCAGGTCCAGGATTAATTTATATAGAACTGGTTAAAGCAGCACCATCAAAACTCTTTGAGATATTGGCAGTGATTTTTGACAAATGCCTTAGAGGTGACGAAGCCCCAAAACTACATCTACATCTACATCTACATTTATACTCCGCAAGCCACCCACTTTATGTGCCACTGTCATTACCTCCCTTTCCTGTTCCAGTCGCGTATGGTTCGCGGGAAGAACGACTGTCTGAAAGCCTCCGTGCGCGCTCTAATCTCTCTAATTTTACATTCGTGATCTCCTCGGGAGGTATAAGTAGGGGGAAGCAATATATTCGATACCTCATCCAGAAACGAACCCTCTCGAAACCTGGCGAGCAAGGTACACCGCGATGCAGAGCGCCTCTCTTGCAGAGTCTGCCACTTGAGTTTATTAAACATCTCCGTAACGCTATCACGGTTACCAAATAACCCTGTGACGAAACGCACCGCTCTTCTTTGGAACTTCTCTATCTCCTCCGTCAAACCGATCTGGTACGGATCCCACACTGATGAGCAATACTCGAGTATAGGTCGAACGAGTGTTTTGTAAGCCACCTCCTTTGTTGATGGACTACATTTTCTAAGCACTCTCCCAATGAATCTCAACCTGGTACCAACAATTAATTTTATATGATCATTCCACTTCAAATCGTTCCGCACGCATACTCCCAGATATTTTACAGACGTAACTGCTACCAGTGTTTGTTCCGCTATCATATAATCATATAATAAAGGATCCTTCTTTCTATGTATTCGCAATACATTATATTTGTCCATGTTAAGGGACAGTTGCCACTCCCTGCACCAAGTGCCTATCCGCTGCAGATCTTCCTGCATTTTGCTACAGTTTTCTAATGCTGCAACTTCTCTGTATACTACAGCATCATCCGCGAAAAGCCGCATGGAACTTCCGACACTATCTACTAGGTCATTTATATATATTGTGAAAAGCCATGGTCCCATAACACTCCCCTGTGGCATGCCAGAGGTTACTTTAACGTCTGTAGACGTCTCTCCATTGATAACAACATGCTGTGTTCTGTTTGCTAAAAACTCTTCAATCCAGCCACACAGCTGGTCTGATATTCCGTAGGCTCTTACTTTGTTTATCAGGCGACAGTGCGGAACTGTATCGAACGCCTTCCGGAAGTCAAGAAAAATAGCATCTACCTGGGAGCCTGTATCTAATATTTTCTGGGTCTCATGAACAAATAAAGCGAGTTGGGTCTCACACGATCGCTGTTTCCGGAATCCATGTTGATTCCTACATAGTAGATTTTGGGTTTCCAAAAATGACATGATACTCGAGCAAAAAACATGTTCTAAAATTCTACAACAGATCGACGTCAGAGATATAGGTCTATAGTTTTGCGCATCTGCTCGACGACTCTTCTTGAAGACTGGGACTATCTGTGCTCTTTTCCAATCATTTGGAACCCTCCGTTCCTCTAGAGACTTGCGGTACACGGCTGTTAGAAGGGGGGCAAGTTCTTTCGCGTACTCTGTGTAGAATCGAATTGGTATCCCGTCAGGTCCAGTGGACTTTCCTCTATTGAGTGATTCCAGTTGCTTTTCTATTCCTTGGACACTTATTTCGATGTCAGCCATTTTTTCGTTGGTGCGAGGATTTAGAGAAGGAACTGCAGTGCGGTCTTCCTCTGTGAAACAGCTTTGGAAAAAAGTGTTTAGTATTTCAGCTAAACGCGTGTCATCCTCTGTTTCAATGCCATCATCATCCCGTAGTGTCTGGATATGCTGTTTCGAGCCACTTACTGATTTAACGTAAGACCAGAACTACCTAGGATTTTCTGTCAAGTCGGTACATAGAATTTTACTTTCGAATTCACTGAACGCTTCACGCATAGCCCTCCTTACGCTAACTTTGACATCGTTTAGCTTCTGTTTGTCTGAGAGGTTTTGGCTGCGTTTAAACTTGGAGTGAAACTCTCTTTGCTTTCGCAGTAGCTTCCTAACTTTGTTGTTGTACCACGGTGGGTTTTTCCCGTCCCTCACAGTTTTACTCGGCACGTACCTGTCTAAAACGCATTTTACAATTGCCTTGAACTTTTTCCATAAACACTCAACATTGTCAGTGTCGGAACAGAAATTTTCATTTTGATCTGTTAGGTAGTCTGAAATCTGCCTTCTATTACTCTTGCTAAACAGATAAACCTTCCTCCCTTTTTTTATATTCCTATTAACTTCCATATTCAGGGATGCTGCAACAGCCTTATGATCACTGATTCCCTGTTCTCTACATACAGAGTCGAAAAGTTCGGGTCTGTTTGTTATCAGTAGGTCCAAGATGTTATCTCCACGAGTCAGTTCTCTGTTTAATTGCTCGAGGTAATTTTCGGATAGTGCACTCAGTATAATGTCACTCGATGCTCTGTCCCTACCACCCGTCCTTTCCCAGTCTATATGTGGTATATTGAAATCTCCACCTAAGACTATAACATGCTGAGAAAATTTATGTGAAATGTATTCCAAATTTTCTCTCAGTTGTTCTGCCACTAATGCTGCTGAGTCGGGAGGTCGGTAAAAGGAGCCAATTATTAACCTAGTTCGGTTGTTGAGTGTAACCTCCACCCATAATAATTCACGGGAACTATCCACTTCTACTTCACTACAGGATAAAGTACTACTAACAGCGACGAACACTCCACCACCGGTTGCATGCAATCTATCGTTTCTAAACACCGTCTGTACCTTTGTAAAAATTTCGGCAGAATTTATCTCTGGCTTAAGCCAGCTTTCTGTACCTATAATGATTTCAGCTTCGGTGCTTTCTATCAGTGCTTGAAGTTCTGGTACTTTACCAATGCAGCTTCGACAGTTGACAATTACAATACCGATTGCTGCTTGGTCCCCGCATGTCCTGACTTTGCCCCGCACCCGTTGAGGCTGTTGCCCTTTCTGTACTTGCCCAAGGCCATCTAACCTAAAAAACCACCCAGCCCACGCCACACAACCCCTGCTACCCGTGTAGCCGCTTGTTGCGTGTAGTGGACTCCTGACCTATCCAGCGGAACCCGAAAAGAGTGGAAAAAGGCAACAATTACATCAATATTTAAGAAGGGCAACAGGAGGAATTGTGCAAACTATCATGGTATTAGTGTGATACCATCCATGGTGAGAGTCTATGGCTGTATACTAAAAAAGAGGATAGAAGAAGAAATAACTGAATCTGAAGAACAAAATGGATTCAGATCTGGTCGCTCCTGTACTGGTGGAGTATTTACCCTCAAAAACCTAGTGGAGAAAAGGACAGCAAGGAGCCTTACAACCCACCTTGTCTTTGTAGACCTCCAGAAAGCTTATGACACAGTTCCACAGAACAAGCTATGGACAAGTCTAATTGATAATGGTGTGTCACCGAGCTATGTGAAAGCTGTCAGACTCCTCTACCAAGGTTGTATGGCAATGGTTAAAGTGAGAAATCAACTATCTCAAGAGTCTGAGGTGACAAAGGGACTACATCAGGGATGCACACTTGCCCCTACACTCTTTAAGATCTACCTAGAGGAGGCACTAAAATCATGAAAAAGGAAATACGGAGGAATGGGTGTCCCTATAGACAACGAGATCTTGTTCACTCTATTTTTTGCTGACGACCAAGTGTTAGTAGCTGTAGATGAGGAAGATGCAAATTACATGCTCTGCAAATTGAAAGAAGAATATGAAAAATGGGGTCTTGTCATAAACGTATCTGAAACAGAATATCTGAAAGTGGGAGAAAATACTGTTAACGACTTACAGCTCGGTTCTGATACTGTTAAAGGATGTCATAATTTTAAGTACTTGGGAGTGACACTGTTGTCCAATGGTAGAAGTATGGATGATGTAAACAACAAAATAGGCCAGGGCAAGTGAGACATAAAACAACTAAATGGTATTCTCTGCAACAAAAACATAACGTGCAGAACAAAACATACCATCTACCACACAACTGTTCAAAGTATCACAACGTATGGTGCAGAGTTGTGGGAACTAACTCAGAGGCAGAAAGATCACCTGCTGGCTGTCGAGATGGATTTCTGGAGACGGAGTTGTGGATACTCCAGACTTGACCATATTAGAAATGATAGGATCAGAGAGGTTATGAATGTCAAAAGCACAATCCTAGACCACATAGAAAGGAAGCACCTACTCTGGTATGGTCACTTACAGTGTATGCCAGACACAAGCTGGCCAAAACGGGTATGGCAATTGACTCCACATCAAAGAAGAAAGCGTGGTAGACCTGCAAGATGCTGGAAAGATGACATCAACGAAGCAATGGTGGCGAGAGGTCTTAATGATGGAGACTGGAATGACCGTGCATGATGGAGATTGGGATGCAAGAGGCGGCGGCAGCTGTAGAAACCTCGCTCATATAGTAATAGTACTGATAAAATTTTGACAGTCAAAGTATCTTTACTCTGAACATGGACTGACTTCACTTGCTGTGTATTGACTGGTGAGTGTTCATCAAAGTGTCTCAAACTACTGCCTAGCATAAAAATCCCTCATGTGCACTCCACAGCTACCTGAGTAGCTGCTCCCTTTCTATAGTGCACCCCTGACCTATCAAGGGGAATCCTACAAATCTGTAACTGATAATGCAGATCTAGAAATCTGCAGCCAATACCATCACAGAGCCATCAAATTCTTTGGTTGAGGCCCTAGACTTGGCTCCAAATGAAAGGACCCCGATCAGCTCTGGGAACAATGCTGAAAATTGCAAGCTCTGCTTGCACCATATGTGTGAGGCCAGCAGCCTTTACCACTTCCACCAACCACAAATATGAACTGAGGGTGGCCTCAGAACCCATGCAACAGGCATTATTGGTGCTTATGTGAGCCACGACTTGCAGATGACTGCACTCTGCACACTCAATAGCTGCATGCAAAGCTGCCGCCACATCTCAGATGAGGCCACCTGCTGGACATACCAAGTTCACATTGGCTTTCTTTCCAGCCCTGAACACCACCTGCTTAAAGGGCTCCATGATATGCATAACGTTAGGGCTCCCTATAACAAGTAAACCCCTCCCCCGGCATGTCCTCTCGCAGGGTGAATCGACGAGCAATGCGAATGCGTTATCACCCACCACTCATTCTGCTGTGAGGGCAGATCCACCAGGTCGGGTAAACTAGGAGGTGAGGAGGTGCCTTGGTACCACAACCCATGGGTGAATCAAGCAACACCTGAGGTGTGCCAAGCAACGTGCCAGACTCTCCACCACTGCTACACCCTGGGGCAGCAGTCTGAAGGTGACTGACCGTAGCCAAAAGTGCATTCAGCTGTTCATGGACTGCTGGCAGCACCTCCTGCATCTGCACACAACATGCACCCATCCTAATAAGACTAAATGAGAAATTAAACTATAAAAGCAGACAAATCTTAGATATGTAACTTCCTATCCTCCTGATGTGCCATCAATCAATGCTGATGCCTCAATAAGCTATGTAGCTGGCTGTCTAGAAGAAATGCAACCTGTGCTACAGGTTGCCCAAATATACGCTTACAAAATGTGAGGTTACACCTCTTAAATGGAAACATGCACAAAATTTTAGAGATATACTACAAGGGAAAGATAGTAAAAGAGAAACACTTAACTTGCCACTTTTTTCACCAATTCATTTCAGTACCTCCTCATTTGTTATTTGAGCTACTCATATAATCATTAGCATTCTTCTATAGCATCACATGTCAAAATCTTCTATTCTTTTCCTGGCTCAGCTGTTTGGTGTCCACATTTTGCTTCCATACAGGGCTACACTCCAGACAAATACCTTCAGAAAAAGCTTCCCAAAATGTAAATTTATATGAAATGTTAACAAATTCCTCTTTTTCAAAAACGCTTTTCGACCTATAACCAGTCTGTATTTTACATGCTCTCTATTTTTGCTGTCATCAGTTATTTTGTTGCTCAAATAAATAAACTCATCTACTACTCTTAGTGTCTCATTTCCTTAGCATCATCTGATTTAATTCAACTTCATTCCATTATCCTTGAATTACTTGTGTTGATCTTCATGTTATAATTTCTTTTCAAGACACTATCCTTTCCATTAAACAGTTCTTCCTAGTTCTTTACTGTCTGTGATAGAATCACAGTCCCATCAGTAACCTACAAAATTTTTAGTTCTCTCCCTGAAATTTAAGCACCTTTACAAACTTTTCCTCAGCTTCTTTCACAGTTTGCTGAATGTTCAGATCAAATAACATTGGGATACTTCAGTTTCTACCAGTCTTTCCATTTTTCTATACATAATTCATTTCAATATTTTGTAACAATGCCTGTCAGCACCTGATTTCTGTGGAATTGTAATTACACTCTAAGACAAAAAGAATGTGTTGTGACTCGACGATCATTCAAAGCGCCGCCGCGCAATTACGCACGTCCTCTAAGTGCGGCGCTGTCTGCCAGCCATGCAGCAGCTGTGCCACCTAAGCCCAATTGTTATAATGTCAAGTTGAACACATATATTTCAGACACCACAATTTCATTTCATTGTAGGACCTCTTTGGTTGTCATCCATGGCACCCTTACAGCACCATGGCAACTAAACGATATTCTATGTCCTGTTTTGTTGTCTTTCATGGCAAGCTATGCTGAGCTACATTTCAGCAAGATGATGCCTGCCTACATGTGGTGAGGGCTTCTACTGCTTGTCTTCATGCTTGCCAAACCCTATCTTGGTTAGTAAAGTCACTGGATCTCTCCCCAACTGAGAAGAACATTTTGTTGTAACGTGCCCCCCCCCCCCCCAACCAGCTAGGGATTATGATGATGTAAAGTGCCAATTCGACAGAATTTGGCACAACATCCCTCGGAAGGACATCCAACAACTCTACACCAAAAAGAACAACTTCTTGCATAAGGGTTAGGGGTGGACCAGTGCATTACTGACTTGCTTAATTTGTGAAGTTCTTTCTCTTGAATAAATGACCCAAATTTTCTGAAATTGTAATCATTTGTTTGTCTGTACATTTACCAATTTCTGTCCCATTCAGATAATTTCTTCATGGTGTGTAGTTTTTTTTATTTATTTATTTATTTTTTTATTAGAATACATTATATTCTTCCTGAGGTCTGAGAGTGTTCTGTCTGTCTCATATACCATGCACATCAGTTGGACTTATTTTGTCATGGATAGGTCATCCAAGAGTCTCAATTCTGCTGAGGGAATGTTGTGTATTCCAGTATCCGTGTTTCCACTTAAATCTATCAGTTCTTTGTTGCAGAGTTCTCACAGTACCATATCTCCCATCTCAATTTCACCTACTTGCTCTTCTCTCTCTATAACATTATCCTCCAGTTGTTTTCCTTGTAAAGAACATCTATATATTCCTTCCACCTTCCAGTTTTCTCTTTCTTGCATAGTACTGGCTTACCTTCTGAGCTCTTATATTTGTATAGCTACTTCTCTTTTCTCTAAATGCCACTTTAAATTTCATGCAGGGAGTATCTATCTATCTACTAGTTACACATGCTTCTACAATGTCGCATTTGTCTTCCAGCCATTCCTGTTTTGTTGTTTTTCACTATATGCCAATCTCATTTTTACACATCCATGTCCCCTTTTGCTTATCTCATTTGATGCATTTTTATATTTTATACTTTCATCAATTAAATTCATTATCTCTTGTATTACTTAGGGATTTCTACTAGGCCTCTTTTTCTACCTCTGTTGCCTTCCAGGGTTCAACTCTCAAGGCTATCTATTTGTCTTCCATTGTACTCCTTTCTGCTTTATCAGTCGATTGTTTCCTGAAGCTCCCTCTGAAACTCTCAGCAACCTCTGGTTCCTTTAATTTATCCATGTTCCATCTCTTTCATTTCTTTCTTTCCTACCATTTCTTCTATTTTAACCTGCAGTTCATGACCTATAAAGTATGGTCAGACTCCAAATCTGCCCCCATAAAAGTCATACAGTTTAAATCTGGTCACAGAATCTCTATCTGTCTCTCTATCTCTCTCTCTCTCTCTCTCTCTCTCTCTCTCTCTCACACACACACACACACTCTCTCTCTCTCTCTCTCTCTCTCTCTCTCTCTCTCTCTCTCTCTAGCTCTCTTTTCTTCTTTTTTTGTCATCAGTCTTCTGGCTGGTTTGATGTGGCCTATGAAAAAGTCCTCTCCCATGCCACCCTCTTCATCTCATAGTAACACCTACATTGTCAGTTATATGTTGTATGTATTCCAATCTCTGTCTTCTTCTATAGCTTTTACCCTCAACAGTCTCCTCTGGTACCAAGAAATTTATTCCCTGAAGTCCTAATACTTGTCCTACAATCCTGTGTCTTCTTCTTGTGAGTGTTTTCCGTATGTTCCTTTCTTTCCTGATTCTGCAGAGAATCTCCTAATTCCTTAGCTTATCAGCCCACCCAATCTTCTGCATTCTTCTGTAGCACTACATCTCAAATTCTTTGATTCTCTTCTGTTCTGATTTTCTCACAGTCCATGATGCAATAGTGTGCTCCAAATGAATGTTCTCAGAAATGTCTTCCTCAAGTTAAGACTTAAGTTTGATACCTCCTTGTTTCGTCTGTCATGAGTTATTTTCCTTCCATGGTAGCAGAATTTCTGAACTTTGTCTACTTTATGATGACCAATTTTGATGTTAAGTTTCTCAATTTTCTCATTTCTGCTGATTCTCATTACTTTCATCTTTCTTTGATTTACACAGTATCCATATTCTGTACTCATTAGACTATTCATTCTGTTCAACAGATCCTGTAATTCTTCTTCACCTTCAGTGACAATATCAATGTCATCAAGGAATCTTATCATTGATATCCTTTCACCTTGAACCTCTCATTTATTTCTGTCTGCTTCTTTGATGTATAGATTGGACAGTAGGGGTGAAAGACTAACTACATCAGTGTCTTATACACTTTTTAATTTGAGCACTTCATTCTTCATTTTCTAATCTTATTGTTACCCCTTGTTTCTTGTATATAATGTACCATCTTTCCCTATAGCTTACTCCTATTTTTCTCAGTATTTTGAATGTCTTGCTCCATTTTACATTGTCAGACGTTTTCTCCAGCTTAACAGATCCTATGAACATGTCTTGATATTTCTTCAGTCTTTCTTTCATTGTTGTTGTTGTCTTCAGTCCTGAGACTGGTTTGATGCAGCTCTCCATGCTACCCTATCCTGTGCAAGCTTCTTCATCTCCCAGTACTTATCTACCCCCATGAACCATGGACCTTGCCGTTGGTGGGGAGGCTTGCGTGCCTCAGCGATACAGATGGCCATACCATAGGTGCAACCACAACGGAGGGGTATCTGTTGAGAGGCCAGACAAATGTGTGGTTCCTGAAGAGGGGCAGCAGCCCTTTCAGTGGTTGCAGGGGCAACAGTCTGGATGATTGACTGATCTGGCCTTGCAACACTAACAAAAACGGTCTTGCTGTGCTGGTACTGCGAACAGCTGAAAGCAAGGGGAAACTACAGCGGTAATTTTTCCCGAGGGCATGCAGCTTTAACATCAACAAAAGCAAAACAAGGATAATGGAATGTAGTCGAATTAAGTCAGGTGATGCTGAGGGAATTAGATTGGGAAATGAGACACTTAAGGTAGTAAAGGAGTTTTGCTATTTGGGGAGCAAAATAACTGGTGATGGTTGAAGTAGAGAGGATATAAAATGTAGACTGGCAATGGCAAGGAAAGCGTTTCTGAAGAAGAGAAATTTGTTAACATCAAGTATAGATTTAAGTGTCAGGAAGTCGTTTCTGAAAGTATTTGTATGGAGTGTAGCCATGTATGGAAGTGAAACATGGCCGATAAATAGTTTGGACAAGAAGAGAATAGAAGCTTTCGAAGTGTGGTGCTACAGAAGAATGCTGAAGATTAGATGGGTAGATCACATAACTAATGAGGAGGTATTGAATAGAATTGGAGAGAAGAGGAGTTTGTGGCACAACTTGACAAGAAGAAGGGACCAGTTGGTAGGACATGTTCTGAGGCATCAAGGGATCACAAATTTAGCATTGGAGGGCAGCGTGGAGGATAAAAATTGTAGAGGGAGACCAAGAGATGAATACACTAAGCAGATTCAGAAGGATAGCAAGCACAATGTCAAGACTGCCCTTCTGCTGTCCTCTTTTTTTTTTTTTTTCAATGCCCAACTTATCATCACCTACCAGGTCCTCAGTTTTCTTTTCCATTCTTTCGTACATAGTTCTTGTCAGTAACTTGGATACATGAGCTCTTAAGATGATTGTGTGATAGTTCTCACACTTAATTTATCTTGCTATCTTTGGATTTCTGAGGATGACATTCTTCTGAAAGTCTGATGGTATGTCACCAGCCTCATAAATTCTGCACACCAACTTGAATAGTTGTTTGGTTCTGCATAAATCCAAATGGGATGTTATCTCTCTCTTCTCTCTTATCTAATCTCAAGTATACCAAAAATCTTTTACATTCTGACTGTAATACTGGATTCCCTATCTCTTCCATATCAACTTCAATTTCTTCTTCTATCACATCAACAGAAAACTCCTCCTCTTCATAGAGGTCTTCAGTGTACTGGATCCCTTATCTCCTCCATACTGACTTCAATTTCTTCTTCTGTCACATCATCAGACAATTCCTCTCCCTCATAGAGGTCTTCATTGTACCTTTCCATCTATCTGCTCTCTCCTCTGTGTTTAACAGCGTAATTCCCATTGCACTCTTAGTGTTGCAACTTTTGTTTTTAATTTCACCAGACATTGTTGTGACTTTTGTATATCCTGAGTCAGTCCTTCTGATGATTATTTCTTTTTCCATTTGTTCACATTTTACCTGAAAACATTTTTCCTTCACCCTGCACTTACTATTTATTTTATTCCTAAATGATTTATAGTGCTGTACTCCGGTCTTTCTCTAAACATTTTTGTACACCCTTCTTTAAATGATCAACTGAAGTATTTCTTCTGTCACTCAAAGATGTGTTTGCCTTTCCAACATCAGTGATTGATCTTTTTAGTGATGTCTACCCTTCTTCAACTATTTCATTTTCCATTTCTTCACATTTTACCTGAAAACATTTTTCCTTCACCCTGCACTTACTATTTACTTCATTCCTAAATGATTTATAGTGCTGTACTCCAGTCTTTCTCTAAACATTTTTGTACACCCTTCTTTGAGTGATCAACTGAAGTATTTCTTCTGTCACTCAAAGATGTGTTTGCCTTTCCGACTTCAGTTATTGATCTTTTTAGTGATGTCTACCCATCTTCAACTATACTGCCTGTTGTTTTATTCCTTATTGCAATATCCACATCTTTTGTGACATTCAGATGAATTTCATTGTTCGTCAGTACTTCAGTACCCACTTCCTTCCAAAGTGTTTCTTCTGTACAATCCTCTTAAAATTCTGTCTACTCTTCATCACTACTAAATTGCAATCTGAGTCTACATTTGCTCTTGGGTACACCTCACAATCCAATATCTGATTTTGTAATCTCTGTCTGGCCATGATACAATCCAGCTGGAATCTTCCCATGTCTCTGGGCCTTTTCCAAAAATAACTCCTCTTCTTGTAATTCTTGAACACTTTGTTTGCTATTACTAGCTGAAAGTTATTGTAGAACTCAGTTAGTCTTCCTCCTCTCTAATTTCTATCAAGCCCACATTCTTGTGTAACCCTTTCTTGTACTCCTTCCCCTCCAACTGCATTCCATACCCCCATGATTATTAGATTTTCATCTGTCTTTATACACTGAAAAAAATTACCCATTAAATATCCTTAGATACTTTCTCTCTCTCTTCATCTTCTGTTTGTGAAGTCCGCATGTTTACATTAACTATTGTTGTTGGTATTGTTTACTTCTTGATTCTGGTAAGGTGAACCCAATCACTGAATTGTTCACAGTACTCACTCTATGCTTTACATTCCTATTCGTAACAAGTCCTATTCCTGTTACTCCATTTTCTGCTGCTGCCCTATATTCGTCAGAACTGAAATCCTCATCTTCTTCTAATTTCACTTCATTGACCAACACTATAACTAGATAGACCCACAGCACTTCCCTTTTCAGATTTTCTAGCTTTTTTACCATGATCAAACTTCTGACATTCCACACCCTGACTCACAGAATGTTACCCTCTCATTTGTTATTACATCCTTTTCTCATGCTCACGTCCCTCTTGGCAGTTTCCTCCCAGGACTAGTCCAAAATATTTTGCCAATGAAGAGAGAATCATGACACTTTTACTATTACCAGACCTTGTGTGTCTTCAATGCAGTGGCTTCCATTTCCTTCTGCATCCTCATGCCATTGATCACTGCTGATTCATCCACCTTTCAGAGAAAGTTTCCCACCTGAAGGGCACAAGGTTGACATGAACATCAGTTCCTCTATCCTACTTGACAAACCCATTAGCAGAACATGTGTGAGTTCTTATGGCAGAAGTCTTTAGCCAACATTGCTAATGATTATTATCCAAAATTTAAGCAGTGATTAGGTTCAGCCCAAGACATTTTGATGCCCTGAGACCACGGGTCCATTATTTATGTCTTACCATTATATAATCAATTTTAAATGTTCCAGCATCTCCAGCTCTTTTCCACATATACAATCCTCTTTCAGGTTTGTTAAACCAAATGTTATTGATGATTAAATTGTGCTATCTGCAAAATTCTGCCAGATAGTTTACTCTTTCATTCCTTTCCACTAGTTAATTTTTCCCATTTTACTTCTCTTTCTTTTCCTACTAACAAATTCTAGTCACCTATCACAATTAAATTTTAGTCTCCTTTACCTATCAGAATAATTTATTTTGCCTCATCATACATTATTTGAGCCTCTTCATCATTCATGGAGCTACTTAGCAAACAAACTTGTACCGTTGTAGTGGGTGTTGCCTTCATGTCCATGCTATGATAAGGCAATCGCTGTGCTGTTCATAGTAGTTCACCTGATTCTTATTTTTTAAATTCATTATTTGTCTGTCTCCTGCATTACCCCTATTTGATTCTGAGTAACCCTGTACTGACACTATCAGTACAGGGTTACTCAAAATCAAATAGGAGTAATGCAGAAGAAAGTCTAATAATGAATTTAAAAAATAAGAAGTCCTGTTCCTCCTGCCATAGCACTTCTCTAATACCCACTATAACTGACTTCACCCATTCATTTCCTTTTAGAAATTCACTGACATATCTACTCATTATGGGATCTCACATTCTACAGTCCAATCTGTAGAAAGCCAGTTTTGTTTTTCCTTATTACAACATCCTGCTGTGCAGTCTCTGCCCTGAGATCTGAATAGGTGACTATTTTACCTCAGAATATTTTATCCTAGAAGATGCCTTATCACTTAAACAGGAATATTTTAACCAAGAGAATTCCTTATCATCTAACCAAACTGTAGAGTTTAATCCCATCAGGAAAAAACCAACAGCTGTAACTACCACTTGCTTTCAGCCATTCATAGTACCAGCACTGCAAGGCCATGTTGGCTGATGTTAGAATGCCATATCAGCTAGTCATCCAGACTGTGCACCTACAACTACTGAAAAGGCTTCTGCTCTCTTCAAGAACCAAGGGTTAGGGGTCAGTCTGACCTCTCCACAGGTACCCCCTGTTGGGTTTGTAACTATGGTACAACTCTCTGCATTGCTAAGTTTCATAGTTCTTTGCTTTTAACAAGCAATACAGCTTTAATGATATACGTGGGATTATAAGACAGCGTGCATGATGAACTTCAAAAAGAACTTGATATTATAAAAAAATGTATAAAAACAATGGGAAATGTGGCACTAACCATATGGGAACTGACTGAATCGTCAAGGCAACAAGATCTCATTAATGCTGGCCATAAAATTCGTAGGTCTGCACAGCCAAATGTACAAAGTGTAAACAGTATGACTGTAACTAGAAATATGAACGAACTGATCACTCAAAAAGACACAAGTGAATTAAATGCAAGAAAAGAAAGTGTTAATAGTGCATCTATGGATAAAAATATGGACAAACTATCCACACAAAAAGATGCAAGTGGATTAAATGGAGAAAAACACAAGGTAAATATTTGTAAAGAAAGAAAAGTAAACAACCACATTATGCATAAGCAAGGATACAAGCAACAGACATATATTTTTGCAGATAGTCATGGGAGAGGAGTTTCAGAAATTATGAGAAGAAATCACCCAGACCTTAATGTAACAGGCATCACCAAACCAGGTGCGCCACTACGCGAAATTTTGAAAAACAGTGACAACATATTGATGACCGGTAACAGCTGCGTCATAATTGGTGGCGGAAATGACGTTTACTGTAATGAAACTTGGTGTGCAACGAGAATCCTATAGGAAACAATCAAAAGGATGCCTCGAGTGTATTTCTACATTGTTAGTATCCCCAGGAGACATGATCTGATGGAAAAGTCATGTGTAAACATCGAGATTGTTACAGCAAACAGGCTATTTGAGAAAATATGTAGAGGTTTCCAGAATACGACTTTTGTAGAGATAAACAGTATTCACAGAGAGCACTTCACAAGACATTGTCTCCATGTGAACGTAAAAGGAAAAAAGATTATTAGTGCTGAAATACTTAAATTTATTAATGAGTCATCTGTAATGAAAGGGTCTCCAATCCCAATTCCGTCAAAACAAGAGTCGTCTGTAGCAGTGGAACCATCATTATCTGCAGGAGAGCTACAACAAACACCAGTAGCAGCAGGAAAGGCTCTGATATTCTCAGCAGCAGTGTCAGATAAACCACTAGCAGCAGAATCATCACAATCATCAGCAGAGCTGTCATCACCAGCAACAGCATCCAGAACAGCAGACCCCATAATACCATCTCAAGGCAATGAAAATGCTGGTGAGGAAAACATACAGGGGTCATTAGCTGCAGCAGCTAACAAAGAAGGGCAGTCACCAAGTCGGAGAGCACAGGAGCCACCAGCAACAGCAACCACACAGAAGAGGGACCTGAGGCCTGGGAGATCAACAGCAGAAGCAGCTTCCAATCAAGAAAGATGCCTGAGAACTAGGAGACCTGCTACACTAAGTGAGGATTTTTTATGGTATCGAGTAAGCAGAAAGAGAGCATGGAAAATGATGTAAGTAAAACTGTCCATCTTCAATACCAGTGTGACAATAGTGAGAGGAATATAAACATAGGACAAAGATATGACCCAGGTATAATGACACAGACTGAAAAAAATTACTGCATAGTACCAGAAACAAAGGGAGCAGGTGAAGTGCTTAGTATATTACAGGAAGGGGAAGTATTAAATTTAAAGCCAACTGTTAGAATACTTCACCAAAATGTTCAATACATAAACAATAAAACAGAGGAACTAGAGGTAATATTACAGGAATATAGGCCCAACATTCTAGTAGTTACAGAACATGGGCTAAAAGAAATCACATAGAAATGTACAACTTGAAAAATTATGTGGAAGTAGACAGTTTTCGCAGAACTTCCTATAAAGGTGGTGGGGTTGCCATTTTTTCTAACTATAAATCAACTAAAGCCATAAATATAATAAAATATACTATAGAATTGAGCTTTGAAGCTACAGCACTGGAAACTAAAATTGCTGGGAATTTATGTTGTGTATTAGGTTTGTATTGATCACCAAATGGTGTAATTAAAACCTTCTTTGAACAGCTGGAAGATATAATCCAACACCTCTCAAAAACATATGCTTATTTGATCATTATAGGAGATCTGAACATAGACATAAGTAAAAATACAGACAATACTAAGACCCTACTGGACTTATTGTCCATATACAATATAAAAATAAAAATAGATAAAACAACCAGAGTAACAAAGCACAGTGAAACTACAATTGATCATGTAATAACAAATATTCCTACATGCTATTGTGACACATGGGTAATAAACTCCACATTAGCAGACCACTTTGCAATCATGATAGACATAAATATAAAGACTAGTGATTCAGTGCAGAAGATATGGGAGATGAGAAGACAGAACTACCCACATAACATAAATCTGCTAAAAAGATGTTAAGAGGCAGAAAACTGGGAAACAATATACGCAGCTAAAGATGCAAACACAAAATGGAACCAGTTTTTTTCTTTATTCAATTATTATTAGGATGTTACATGTCCTGTTAGTAAAAGGCTTGTCAAAAAGTGACAAAAAAAGAAAATCTGGATGACTGGAGAAGTAATCCATGCCAGAAATAATCTGAGAGTGTATTATGACCTCTCCAAACAAAGAAATACTGAGGCCTACAACACACTGTATAAAATAAAGAAGAAAGAGTACTGTACTTTCATCAGAGAAACTAAAGCATCATTCATCAGGATGTCTATAAATAAGGGAAAGAACTACTCAAAAGGTTTATGGTCTTTCATTAATGTAGAGAGAGAAAAAGTAACAAATCGGGCAGAGGACATCTGCCCACTGAGCAATGCAAACCCTCTAGAAATAGCCAATACTTTTAAGAGATATTATATTACTGTAGCAGACAAATTAATAAGACAAAATAAAACATATGCAGTAAGTAAATTGTTAAACCCCCCACATACAAATCATACCATGGTTTTCATACTTATAACAGATACAGATGTGTCAAACCTAATAAAACAACTTAAAATTAAACATTCATCTGGCGTGGATGGTGTTAGATCACATCTCATAAAGGAATGCAGAGAATGTATATTAAAACCATTGACACACATGCTGAATGCTGCGATAGAAGAAGGTATATTTCCAGATTCACTGAAAGTAAGTAAAGTGAAGCCAATATTTAAGAAAGGGAACAGGGATGAATTAGGAAATTACAGGCCAATATCATTGATCTCAACATTTGCTAAAATCTATGAAATGATAATAAAGAATAGAATTGTAAGTTTTATAACAAAGTATAGTATACTGCATTCATCACAACATGGTTTCAGAGAAGGGAAGTCAACAAAAGCAGCATCAACAGACATAATCGAGCACATTCTTAATTTAATTGACAGGCAACAAAAGACTTGTGGGATTTTTATGGACCTGTCTAAGGCATTTGATTGTGTGAACCACTCAAAATTAATGATGATATTATATCAGTATGGAATTAGATGAAATGCTATGACATACTTAAATCATACGTTACAAATAGGAAACAATGCACGGAAATCAGACATACTAGTGAGGGAAATATAACAAACTACAGATCAGAATTGCAAACAGTTAAACACGGTGTGCCGCAAGGGTCGGTGCTTGGGCCAATACTATTTATACTCTACATAATTGACTTCCCTAGCTATATAAATCAGAAACTTATAATGTATGCTGATGACACAACAATCATTTGCACAGGTGACACAAAGGAGGAGCTTGAGAAGGAAGCACTCCTGAATATCAAAAATGCAAATAAATATTTAACACAAAACAACCTGTTTATGAATCAGTCTAAAACAATGAATGTAGTATTTCAGACCAAGCATAGTGAAAATTATAACATAAATGTTAATATAAATGGAAAAACTATTAAAGAAGTAACCAGCACAAACTTTCTAGGAACTATAATAGACAAACATTTGGCACGGGGGGAACACATAGATGCACTGTGTAAAAAGATAAACAAAGAGATCTTCATCATGCATAAAACAGCTAAGACTGTGGATGATAAAGTCCTCAGATCAATGTAATATGGACTTCTCTTCCCACATTTGTCTTATTCAGTTCATATATGGAGAAGTGCACAAGCTGGCTACTGAAAAAGAATATTCACAATTCAGAAAAGGGCAGTGAGATGCATTGCAAAAATACAACCAATGCCATGTAGGCAAGCTTTTGTACACTATAATATTATGACGGTATATTCACTGTACATATACCAAAGCATAATGGCAGTAAGGTCAAGCTATAAACACCACCTAAATAAAGATGTACACAAACACGGTACAAGAGGAAATGAAAATTACTATATGATAAACAGAAATTTACAACTGTCTATGAGTGCCCCTGAAGAAGCAGGTAAAAGATTTTTTAATAAACTCCCCAAAATCATTAAACAAGAAACAGACCTAAAATGTTTTAAAAATCATGGGAAACTTTATCTCACAGAGAAATGTATATACAGTTTGAGTGAATACTAAGATGGTGTTTAAATATGTTATATCATTACTGAAATGTACCTTCAAAAATTATCATTTCTGTATGGTGTTTGAATTTGTGTATATATATAATGTGAAACATTAATACCTTTGTATGCTTATAGACTATTTTTGTTTAATTATTTGTTTCATTTATAATAATGAAATCAAATTTGATGTTAATAGCCTATCATATGACACACCCAATACTCTCAGCTGGATTTTTAGCTGGAGTTCATGGGCAAAGTATAAATAAATAAATAAACGTTTGGTCAGCATGCCAGGTTTTGGAAAAAGGCCACAAAATGTTTCCTTATGTTTAGCTCTGCATCTGATTCTTACAGCCCTGTCTTCAAGCATCAGGAACTTATTGAGATTTACTTTGGTTCTTGTTCCTCAGATTTAATTTCCATAGCTTAGGCATGAAAAAAATAATGCTTGGTATGCAGGACTTAGGACAACAGCATCCTTGCAAAAGTTGCTGATCATATTTAATGCAAATATATACTTAGATAACTCATACACTAAAGAGCCAATGTGCATGCCTCATTTTAGATTGCTTTAAAGGTTTAAATCACAGAAATTTACACTAAACTCTTTTTTTACCACTTCATTACTTATGTACAGTTTAATTTCATTGTTTAGTTTAATGCTGTTGAACTCCATGAGTCATGTCTTACTGGTGCTTATACTTAGGTGGCTTTCATTAAAATAAAAAAACAACTTCAGTTGTCACATTACTGCAAGGTGTTTTTAGTTCATTAACTGATCACTTTTAACACAAATGGATCCAACATCAGCATACAGAGCTACTTTGGAGCTTAGAGAGTGATACTGAATGTCACTCACAAAAATCAAAAACAGAAAAGGCCCAACACTGAGCCCTATGAGAAACTATATTTGATACTAGTAATTTTAGATTTGTGAACACCACTTTCAGTTTTAAGCAGTCAAATGGGTTTTAGTAGGAATTCGTTACATCATAAGCAGCGCCTATTACGTCAGTGTTCAATAATGGGTTAGGAATCCTTGTTAAGTCAAAAGCTTTCTCAAGGTGTAGGTATGTAACAACAGCAATTTCCTTGGTCTCAATGACGCTTACCACCCCTTCAGTTGCATTTGCAATTTTGTGCCTGGAATCTTTTTCAAAGATACATGTTACCTAGGCCATTTTTTAATTGTCTAGGGTATATTGCTTACTGCTACAGACAGAGATAAAGAGACATTTTGTCTACACATGTTTAGTATGTTATATTGTGGCCAAAATGCCCTGCAGAACTGGAAGATTGTAAGAGCTAATGATGTTCACTATTTCTTTGCAATTTGTAGGAGTTAGATATATATGCTATGAGGAGATGGACTGCCTTTAATTTATACTGTAGGTTAACTTATCATCCCATTATTTCTTAGAACAGCAATTTCATTATTACAAACAAAATGCATAATGTTGTGTATGTTCCACATAATACAGTAGAAAATACTATGTAACGTACACTATATTGTGCTTTTCATTTGTAATTATACTGTAGGTTTTTATATCTGTCATTGATGGCTTTCCCTACTGAAGAAAAGTATTCACAGTATACTCTAGCAATTCTAAGTTGTTTTTTATTTATATACGATTGCAGTTTAATAATAAAGTCCACGCAGAATTTGTCTATGCCCATTCTGAAAGTGTTTAGCACTGCCTAAACATCTTCAGTAATATTGTGTGAAGCCTGAATTTGGTTGCAATGGAGTTGCTCCTGATCTGTTAATAAATCTTTTTTGCACTCTTCATAACTATGAGGAGGATCTGAGTTTGATTCCCAGTCTACCGGGGATGTTTGCTTGGTGGGAGGAGAGAAATAGAGTGAAATCAGCTTCATGATACTAACTGAAGAGCTACTGAGTGAGAAGCAGCTCCAAGGTCTGGGAAGCTGACAATGGCCAGGAGAGCAGTGTGCTGAACCAATGTTCCTCTGAACAATGGCACTGGCAGAGACTGACATGGTGGCTAGTCAGTATTGATTGGCCCAAAAGGACCAGTAGACAGAGCTTTAGCTTTAACTCTTGATAAATTTCGAAGGCTTCTTTTAGCTTCATATTTTCTCTATCACTCAACATTGCACAATGGAATAAGTTTAATTTTTCATTTGCTTTCATGACATATCCACATACTTTTCTTTATTGTTTTTCTTCACTAACAACATTTAACTGCCATGGAAGTTCATGAGATCTGGCATGTGGGAACTCTGTGCTATGTAACATTACTGAAAACTGATTTTCATAAGAGCGGAGAGTCTTTGACCTGCCTGTATGCTCAGACAGCACATCCTATGCTTTCTGATAGAACAGGTGTGTGTGTGGCTTACATCTAAATCCACATCTATACTCTTCTGTAAATCAATGTGAGGTGCATGGCAGAGGGTATGTCCAATTGTACCAGTTATTAGGGTTTCTTCCTGTTCAATTCACATTTGCAGCATGGGGGAGAATGATTGTTTGAATGCCTCTGTGCATGCAGTAATTTTTCTAATCTTATCCTCAAGATCCCAATGTGAGCGATATGTAGGAGGTTGTAGTATATCCCTAGAGTAATCCTTTAGTTCTGGTTCTTGAAACTTTCTTAATAGACTTCCTCGGGCAAGTTTATGTCTGTCTTCAAGAGTCTGTCAGTTCATTTACAATGTAATATTCAAGAAAGAAAGAATTGTTATCATATCCTAACATGCTGTACTTTAATTATACTGCTCTTACACCATACCAGACTACACTGGTCACCCACGATGAATGTGAATCATAGCAAATATGTACCAAAACTGGATACTACACAACAACAATGCAGTTTATATGTAGTCATTGTACATCACAATTCGCAATGTCCACCCATAAGTACAATGCTGTGGCATACCGTGTTTCACATCTGACTTTCCAACAAAGTGTTTAAATTAAAAGTGACTGTGGCACTCAACAGTGCACTGAAGCAACTACCAACATCAAGGCTGAACAACGGTGTCCTCCTGTGGACCTACCGTATGACTCCAGCACCACTACTACTTCACATTTGGGTACATTCTGAACCCTTACCACTTGACACCAACAACCACCAAAAGTGCACAATGATCCTATTGCGCCACATGAACTAAATTTTGAACTGATGTCAACAAAAATGCCCATACAACTGCATGGTTCCCTCATGCTACCAACTGTGCTTCATACAGTAACAGGACATTCATCTGCACTACCAGTGCACATTCTACCACAACCACAGATTCAACCAACCACTGATAATCCAGCTCTCATGATTTGGAGTCCAACCCATACTTCCACCGTTTCCCCCGGATCACACCTTTGTATGGTTCACCATTCCCAGTACCCAAAATGTCACAAGTGACATAGCTAAACTTGTCACAACCTAGGTTAATGTGCACACATGATTAGTGATATCATCTTGGCATTGCCAGTGGAAAATAAATATTCGACAGCAAAATCAACACTCCTGCAACATCCCTCCAGGTTGCCTGAAGTGCCATTACAAGAAGTAACATGAGATAAATATCTAACAAATAGAAGACCATCCAACTACGGCACCAACATGTACACCAATAAATCCACAATTAATGTCTAGTCACACACTGTGAACCATATGGGCAGCAAAACTTCTGTCCCAAGTACGTGTCACCATGATTACTGCATGGGAACTGCTGGACCATAAACACATATTAGAGGATAGAATCTTTGTCATTATACAGCACAGACTGTGTATCAGTTTAGTTGACAACAATGCCACTGCATGCAGCCAGCAGCAGCAGCCTTGTCGTGCACTGCCCCTGCACCTGCCAAACCGGCCCGTCTGCCTCTGACTGCTGCTGGCCTATACATCACAACTTCTCCCTGGCACAGTGACCCCCACATAGTTGGGACAACAAAGCAAACCACTGGCAACTGTGCTCCATTGGCGACCACCCTGTGCTACTGCTTGTATCATGCACAGTTTGGTGACACCACACATAATTGTCACTCACCCTCTTTCAACCCAAAAGATTCAGACAGTATGCAATAGGCACACAGAGCCGTGATTACCATGCAAGTTGCCATATTTCAAGTGTCAATGGTTCACTGCATGCCTCATGAACATGCAATAATGGCACGCTCTGTATCACAGACCAACTCGGAGAGTGATACTCCCTCATTGATTCAGGCTCAGATGTTAGTGTGGCACCCCTGACTTCAAGCCCTAAAGTGTACAGCAAACTGACTTTGCAGTTTTGTGCAGTGAACAGTTCTACAATCACTGTTTAGGGCCCTGAAACATGCACCTTAGATCTGGGGACTTTCAAATTGCAGGGGTTAATGAACTCATACTCAGAGCTGATTTCCTCCATTATTGCAGACTAATCCAATACAACAGTGTCTGTGTAGTCTATGGTGTCTCTTCCTCACACAATGAACAGCAAAGTTCTGAAACGGGTCAACACTACCATCATCTCCACAACTGCTTCACCGTACTTGAACGAATTCAACAAAACTAGTTCCGTTACAATGAAACTCTAAACCTCCATGAGGATAATGAAACACTAAGACCGGCAATACAACAAGCATTCAATGAATTTGCCACAGCATGACCTGCAATGAATTCCAGCCATTGATGATGACTTCACCATGCAGACCCAACACAGCCAAGGCATGTCTCCATCTGCCTTATGGGAAGAGCCACCGCATACAGAACCTTCACATTCCAGCAATGTCAGTAATGTACACCCAGTCTGCACCTGCAGCCACCTATGCATCTTGCATGAGTGTCTTTCACTCAATGTGCCATCACAGACAGTGTTGTACACTGGAATATTACCATGACAGGAATCCTGATTTGACACAGACCACACGAGCAAAATCAGCAGTTGATGACCTACTCAAATAAGAAACAGTTAGGCCCTCAGACAGCCCTTGAGCTTCACCCATCAAACTAGTGCTGAAGAAAGACAGTACTTTATGCTTATGTGGTGATTGCTCTATAGTGTAACACATGTACTATCATCAATAGTTATCCACAACCCAGTATTCAAAACTTTACTAACTGTGTTGTGGGTGTGTCTGTATTCAGTGTCTGGACTGTAAACAAGCTTATCATCCAATACCAATGTACTTGGAAGATGTTCTAAAGACAGCAAACATTGTGCTGTTCTGCCTATTTGAATATCTCTTCATGCACTATGGCCTCAAAAATGCTGCCCAGATGTGCTACAGATTTGTAGACAGTGTCCTGTTCAAGTTGTCCTTTTGCTATGCTTGCATACTTCAAACAATCTTTCAATGTTCTTTCAAAAAATGGCATCATTATCAAGAATGAAAAAAGCCAACTATGACATACCAAAGTTACCTTCCTGGGTCACTTACTTAACACAGCAGGCATCTGCCCAACATCACAATGAATAGAACTCATCTATCAACCATCCCTCCCCACAACTGCCGAGAATTATGCCACTTCCTGGGGATGATAAAGTTCTACTGGTGCCACCTACCGCACACAGCTACCTTACAGGCCCCACTAACACAGGTGCTACAAGGCATAAACACCAATGGCAAATGGAAAGTGCACTAGACTATTGACATGCAGACAGTTTTTTAACAACTAAAAGACTACCTCACCCATGCAACAACCTTGCAACAACTATCAGTAACACAGTTACCAGTAATGGTGGGTCAAGCAACAGGCATCCAACTATGCTTAGATTCTTTCCCCAGAAACTCTCTGCCTTATAAAGCAATTGGGCAACTTACAAAAGTGAACTCCTCACAGTCTATGAGGCAATTCCCCAGTTTAAGAACGATGTCAAGGGCAGACATTAATTATCTGCCTGCACCACTGGCAACTATTAGACTCAATCCATAACCCCCCAAAAGACTTACACCTGAGGTGTTTCTGAAACCTGATAACATCACGCAATTCTTAATGGATGTAAATCACCTAAAGGCTGTGGATATCATTGTCACTGATTACTTACAATGCTTCAAAGCTACCTCGATACAGATTATGACTAGTTCTTGAAAGCACAACAGCAAGGTATACAAATTCAAGACCTGCTCAAAGACACAACCACAAATCTCAAGATTGAAAACCACCTTCAACCAGGTACAATAAGACAAGTCTTGTGTGATGTCTCACAAAATCAAACTCATCCACTAATACTATGGCAATTTAGGAAACTCGTTTGCAAGCAGCTGTGCAACTTAGTACACCCCGGCATCCAACCAATGACAGAAGTTGTTACTGGCCATCTTGTATGGTCATGTGTCAAGAGAGATAGCAGAGAATGGGCATGCACATCTATACTTCATCAGAAAGATATAGTGAGACAGCATGCAAAAACCATCACTTGGACAATTTACCCTACTAAAAGTGTGGCTTCAACTTCACATCAACTTGGTGGCACCTCTTCCTGAATCTGAGGGTTTTGAAATATACTGTCAATCGTTGACCACATCACTTGGTGGGTGGAAGCTATTCATCTACACATGTCAGCAGAGAGAACAGCCAGAGCTTTCATCGACCCCTGGATTGCTTACTATGGATGCACTGTGTCCATTACCACTGATGAGGGCCAACACTTCGAGTTCACTTTGTTTTAGGCACTGTACACTCTCTATGGTACTCACAGTTATCAAACTACTGCATATACCTACATCTGCATCTACATCTATACTTTGCAAACCACCATGAGGTGCAAGGTAGAGAATGTCTCCCATAGCACCAGTTATTAGAGTTTCTTCCTGTTCCATTCAGGTATGGAGTGTGGGAAGAACAATTGTTTGAATGCATCTGTGTGTGCAGTAATTATTCTTATCTTATCCTCACAATCCCTATGTGAGCAATACATAGGAGACTGCAATACATTCTTAGAGTAATCATTTAAATCTGGTTCTTGAAACACTGTTAGCAGGCTTTCTTGGGATAGTTTGTGTCTATCTTCAAGAGACTTCCAGTTCTGCCAGTTCAGTTCCTTCAATATCTCTGTGACACTCTCCCATGGATTAAACAAACTTGTGACCTGCCCTCCTCAGTATACATTTAATATCCTCTGTTAGACCTATATGGTGTGGGTCCCACACCCTTCAGCAACATTCTGGAACCGGTCGCATGAGTGATTTGTAAGCAATCTCCTTTGTAGACTGATTGCACTTCACTAGTATCCACCAATAAACCAAAGTCTACCACCTGCTTTACCTGTGACTAAACCTATGTGATCATTCCACTTCATATCCCTACAATGTGTCCCACACAGATATTTGTATGAGTTGACTGATTCCAGCAGTGACTCATTGGTATTATAGTCAGAGAACACTACATTTTTTTCGTTTTGTGAAGTGCAATAGTTCACATTTTTGAACATTTAGAGCAAGCTGCCAATCTCTGCACCACTTTGAAATATTATCAAGACATGATTGAACATTTATGCAACTTCTTTTGGATAGTTCTTCATTATAGACAACTGCATCATCCACAAAAAGGATGATTTCACTATTAATATTGTTGGCTAGGTCATTAACATACAACATGAACAGCAGGGGTCCCAACACACTTCCCTGGGGGCACACCCAAAGTTACTTCTACAACTGATGATGACTCTCCCATCACAATCCAGTCACAAATTTCACTTGATACCCCCTATGAATGTACTTTTGACAATAAGGGTAGGTGGGGTACTGAGTCAAATGCTTTTCAGAATTCAATAAATACTGCATTTACCTCACTACCTTGATCCAAAGCTTTCAGCATGTCATGTGAGAAAGTGTAAGTTGGATTTAACATGATCAATGTTTTCAAAATCAATGCTGGCTGGCATTGAGGAGGTCATTCTGTTCAAGATATCTCATTGTATTTGAGTTTTCTGGATCACTTCTACTACCCTTCTTGTAGACGGGTGTGACCTGTGCCTTTTTCCAAGAACAGGGCACTGGTTTGTTTTTTTTTTTTGGGGGGGGGGGGGGGGGGGAATCTATAATAGATTATAGTCAGTATAGAATCCAACAGGGATTCCATCAGGCCCTGGAGCTTTGTTCAGTTTTAATGATTTCATTTGTTTCTCAACATCACAGACATCAACACTTATTTCATTCATCTTTTTAGTGGTGTGAGGATTAAAGTGGGGCAATTCACCTGAGTTTTCTTTTGTAAAGGATCATTTGAACATGGAGCTAAGCATTTTGCTTTTGCTTTGCTACCCTCAAGTTCAGTTCCAATCTCATTTACAAGGGACTGAATTCTAATTTTGGTGCCACTAACAGCCTTTACATATGACGAAAATTTCTTTGTGTTCTGTGAAAGACTACTTGAGAATATTCTGCTACGCTAGTCACTGAAGGCATCACTCTCTTGATAGCCAAACGTGTTTCATTCAGCATCTCTCTGTCTATAGCCCTGCATCTCTCTGTCTATAGCCCTATGGCTTGTTTTACACCTGTTATGCAGTAATCTCTGTTTCTTTAGAAGTTTATTTACAGTGACTATATACCATATGTTCCTGCCCTGTGCTGAGAGTTTCAAGTTCCTCATTAAGATATGATGCTACTGGTTTTTTTAAGTTAGTTTACAGAATATGATATCTTTGTATTTGTTCTGGTTGTCCTTTGTACTTTGGTAATTATTGTTACCACAACCACATCATGGTCACTGATACCACTTTTGATGTGGATATCCTCAAAGAGGTCAGATCTATTTGTTGCCATTAGATCCTATATATTTTAGTCATGAGTGGGGTTCCTAAATATCTGTTCTCGGTAGTTTTCAGAGAAGGCATTTAGTAATGTTTCACAGGATGTTTTATCACGTCCACCACTAACAAAACTGTAATTTTCCCAATTAACTGCTGGATAATTAAAGTCTCCAATGATGATTACGATATGACTAGGGAACTAATGTACAAGTGAACTGAGTTTTTCTCTAAAGTTTTCATTTACATCAGGAGATGAGTCTGTTGGGCTATATAAGGATCCAGTTATCATTTTGTGCCCTCCCCTGATGCCCAGTCTTGCCAATAGACTCTCACAGACAGCTCCAATTTCTATCTCAGTGGATCTGAGTTTCTTGTCTACTGCGACAAATACATCACCTCCATTTCCCATTTGTCTATCCTTTCAATATACACTTAAATTTTCCCCAAAAATCTCACTGCTGTCAATTTCAGGTTTCAACCAGCTTTCTATACCTAGTATTAAGTGAGCATCACTGCTTTTCATGAACACTTCAAACTCTGGCACTTTGATGCAAATGCTTAGGCAGTTTACCATTAGCATTTTAATACTATCATCTGTGGGAGGAATTTCTTTCGATCTTACATTTATACTTCTCAGTTTCCAACAGCTGCTGTTATCTGGATTGGACAGAGAGTTGCTGAATTTAAAACAAAACCTTGTATGCACCCCACACACAGTCAGCCACCTGAGTATCAGCCTCTGGTGTGTGCCACCTGCAAATCAGTGATGTAGTGGAACAATGACCCTGCCTGTTGAATGTTACACTTATGTCCCTTGGAGATTACTGGACTGAAGCATTGCTATGGGTGCTTTTAGGCATATGCACCACACACGACAGAACCCAATGCATCCCTCACCAAACTCTTATATGGTGATTTGCTCACCCTCCCTCTGATATCATGCTTCAGGTACCATTGTTGTATATTACTGAACTTTCCACCTTCATCACAAGAGTTAAAGAACATACTACTCACCAGAAAATTCTGCTTCTACGACCTCACTGTGCCCCTAAGATTTTCACATATGAAGTGCTTCTGGATTGCACCCACATCATGCTCCAGAATGATACAATCCGGCCTGCTTTGCAGTCTCCTTACACAAGCCTGCACAAGCAGCTGAAATACAACATGCGTACTTTTGACATACTTCTCAATGGCAAAGCCACCACAATATCAATAAACCACTTGAAACTGATGTGGACACTTCAAGACAATCCACCCACTGCCGATAAATCGACCCCCACCAAGATCCGTGACAATGCAATCGTGTAGACGACGCTCACTGTCGACCAGTGATTTACAACCTAATGACCTCACCATGGAAGTGGTGCACACTTTCCTCTTCATCAAAGATAAACACATTGAACATGATCTTATGAACTGGCTAATGATGTTGAACAACAGCTAACTCATTGCGGCTATCTTCCAATGTTAAAATTCAGTACCACAGTCTTGATCACAAAGGATGTTTATTTATTAGGCAATTGGTTTCAACCTACAATTTAGACAATCTTCAGGCTGTAAGCAACATGATGGCAGCTGGTAGTGGTGGATGGATCAATATCCATAAGAGCACGGTCGTTTACTGCAATTGAGTAATATGTTACACTTTTATATGACAAAAAGAATATCCCAGAATTTTGACTGTTGTGAGTGATGAGTGGAGTGTATGGGCAAGACAACATCCTACTACAAATGTCCAGAACAAAAATATAAACCATTTAATCAACTGGAGGTTTTAATACGAATTATCAGTCCGCCACAACTAACAACACAGGACTGTTTTCAAATACCAGAGCCCATTTATTTGAATATTAATGCTCATATTCACACTGTACAGTATCATTAATATATGATATATTCTCTTTGTAAATAGTTACCATAGTGTAACATGTAGTTTGAAAATGAATTAGTTGATTTCTGAAATATTGTACACTTTTGTATTTACTCTAAAACTTTCTGAATAAAGTTCAATATTTCATGTTCTTGCCTTCTTTCCACCCAGCAATGCTTATACATCCAAGCAGCATTGGCACTGATATCCCCACACCCTTGTGTTCCTTGTGTTGGTGCTCCTCTCATAACCTCTTTTCAAGATACTATCCATTCTGTTATATTGATCTTCCAAATCCTTTGCTGTCTCTGACAGATTTACAAAGTGATGGGCTCACGGCAAACTTTGTATTTCTTGAAACTTCCTGGCAGATTAAAACTGTGTGCCCGACCGAGACTCGAACTCGGGACCTTTGCCTTTCGCGGGCAAGTGCTCTACCAAGTGAGCTACCGAAGCACGACTCACGCCCGGTACTCACAGCTTTACTTCTGCCAGTATCTCGTCTCCTACCTTCCAAACTTTACAGAAGCTCTTCTGCGAACCTTGCAGAACTAGCACTCCTGAAAGAAAGGATATAGCGGAGACATGGCTTAGCCACAGCCTGGGGGATGTTTCCAGAATGAGATTTTCACTCTGCAGCGGAGTGTGCGCTGATATGAAACTTCCTGGCAGATTAAAACTGTGTGCCCGACCGAGACTCGAACTCGGGACCTTTGCCTTTCGCGGGCAAGTGCTCTACCAACTGAGCTACCGAAGCACGACTCACACCCGGTACTCACAGCTTTACTTCTGCCAGTATCTCGTCTCCTACCTTCCAAACTTTACAGAAGCTCTTCTGCGAACCTTGCAGAACTAGCACTCCTGAAAGAAAGGATATAGCGGAGACATGGCTTAGCCACAGCCTGGGGGATGTTTCCAGAATGAGATTTTCACTCTGCAGCGGAGTGTGCACTGATATGAAACTTCCTGGCAGATTAAAACTGTGTGCCCGACCGAGACTCGAACTCGGGACCTTTGCCTTTTACGGGCAAGTGCTCTACCACGAATTTTAACGACCTTTATAAATTTTTCCTAGCTTTCCTTCACAGATTCCTTGGTGTACTGACTGATACACTCTGGGGATAAGCTACAACCCTGTCTTCTCAATTACTGCTTCCCTTTCATATCCTTTGACTCATATAACTACAGTCTGATTTCTTTACAAGTTATAAATAACATGTCACTCCTTGTGTTTATCCCTGCACCCCTTAAAATTTCAAAGAGTGTAGTCCAATCAGCATTGTCAAATGCTTTCTCTAAATCCACAACTGCTATAAATGTAGATCTGCCTTTCTTCAGTCTACCTTTCAGTGTAAGATGTACATTTAGTACCAGTATTGCCTCACATGTTCCTACATTTCTCTGGAACCCAAACTGACGTTCCCTAATGTTGGTTTCTGTCAGTCTTCCATTCTTCTGTAAATAATTTGTGTCATTTTTTTGAAACCATGACTTATTAAACTGATGATTCAGTAATACTCACATCTATCAGCAGCTGTCTTCTTTGGAGCTGAAATCGTTCCCTTCTTCCCGTTTGAGGGTATTTCGCCTGTCTCATGTATCTTGCACATTAAGTGGAATTATTAGGTCATAGATGGTTCTTCCAAGGATCTCAATTTTTCTGAGGGAGTGGTGTCTGTTCCTGGTGGTTTGTTTTCAATTTGAGCTTCCAGTGCTTTGACAAATTCTTTGGACAGTATTGTATCACTCAACATATCTTCACCTTCTTCCTCTTCTTTTTCTATAACATTGTCCACAAGTTTGTTTTCCTTATGTAGACTTTGTATTTGTACTTGTATTTCTATTTTATTCATCTCATAACATACACTTACAGACCGTCCAATCATGTTGTACAGGAGACATGTCAATTTTAGTCTTATGATATATGTAATTACGTAATTCCCTAACACAACTTTTTACAGTACAGGTTGACATTGGACACAGTAATATTATTAAATTGTTTTTCTTGTGGGTTAACAGTACATTATCTTTATATATGTATACAGTATTATACACAGTGCAATAATATTAAACAGTCGCACTGTTCAAATGATGATTTCATCATTCATAAATTCCTCAACTGAATAGTAGCATTTTTCCACCAGGAGATCATATAGTTTTCTCTTCAGTGAACCTATCACCATGCTCAGTACATCTCTACCCTTGAGTTTATTGTAATTTTTCATTCCCATGTACTACATCTACATCTACATAGTTACTCTGCAATTCACACTTAAGTGCCTGGCAGAGGGTTCATTGAACCATTTTCATACTACTTCTCTAACATTCCACTCTCGAATGGCACATGGGAAAAAGGAAAACCTAAATCTTTCCGTTCAAGCTCTGATTTCTCTTATTTTATTATGATGATCATTTCTCCCTATGTAGGTGGGTATCAACAGAATATTTTCGCATTCGAAAGAGAAAGTTTATGATTGAAATTTCATAAATAGATCTCGCTGCAAAGAAAACCACCTTTGTTTCAGTGGCTCCCACCCCAACTCGCTTATCATATCAGTGATACTCTCACCCATATTGCACGATAACATGAAACGAGCTGCCCTTCTTTGTGCTTTTTCGATATCCTCCATCAATCTTATCTGGTAAGGATGCCAACCCGTGGAGCAGTATTCCAGCAGAGGACGGACAAGTGTAATGTAAGCTGTCTCTTTAGTGGGTTTGTTGCACCTTCTAAGTGTTCTGCCAACAAAGTGCAGTCTTTGTTTTGCCTTCCCCACAATGTTATCTATGTGGTCTTTCCAATTTAAGTTGCTCGTAATTGTAATTCCTAGGTATTTATTCGAACTGGTAGCCCATAGATTTGTGTGATTTATCGTATACCCAAAATTTATTGATTTCTTTTAGTACCCATGTGGAAGACCTCACACTTTTCTTTGTTTAATGCCAATTGCCACTTTTCGCACCATACAGAAATTCTCTCTAGATCATTTTGTAATTGGAATTGATCATCTGAAGATTTTACTAGACGGTAAATTACAGCGTCATCTGTAAACAGTCTAAGGGGGCCGCTCAGATTATCACCTAGATCATTTATGTAAATCAGGAACAGCAGAGGGCCTTTGACACTACCTTGCGTAATGCCAAATATCACTTCTGTTCTACTTGATGATTTACTATCTATCACTATGAACTGTGACCTCTCTGAGAGGAAATCACGAATCCAGTCACACAACTGAGATGATACTCCATATGCACGCAATTTGATTAATAGTCATTTGTGAGGAACGGTATCAAAAGCCTTCTGGAAATCTAGGAATATGGAATCGATCTGAGATCCCTTGTCGACAGCACTCATTACTTCATGGGAATTAAGAGCTTGCTGTGTTGCACAAGAATGATATTTTCTGAATCTGTGTTGGTTATGTATAAATAAGTCATTTTCTTCAAGGTGATTCATAATGTTCGAGTACAGTATATGCTCCAAAATCCTACTGCAAGTTGAGGTCAGTGATATGTGTCTGTAATTCAATGGTCACTCCTATTTCCTTTCTTGAATATTTGTGTGACCTGTGCTACTTTCCAGTCTTTAGGAACAGACCTTATGTCAAGTGAGCAGTTGTATTGCTAAGAAAGGTGCTATTGTGTCTGCATACTCTGAAAGTAACCTGACTGGTACACCATCTGGACCAGAAAATTTGCCTTCCTTAAGTGATTTGAGTTATTTCACAACACCTAAGATATCAACTTTTATGTCACATGCTAACAGCTGTTCTGGTTTCATGTGGTGTCTGTTGGTAGAATTTTAGGTGATGTTGTGGAAGCATGAAATTTTCTTTGTGTCTAGTGTTGTACATATGTTTGAAATGGTTTTCTTCAGTTACCTGACAGTTACTATGTAAAAAGATGATAATTTCAAATATGAACAATGCAGGGGCAGATAATATTTTTAGGTTCTTGAAAGATGTTCTTGGAGGGGTAGGACACATTTTTCTAACAATTCTTTTGTGAAGTATCAGTATTTGTGACATGTAGCTTGAATTTCCCTAAAAAATTAAACCATATCTAATCATGGATTCAAAGTAACTTTTATGCAGCTTATGTCTGTTATACCAGATAGTAAATCCACTGCAAAGGCAAGCCTGTTTACTTTTGTAGTTAAATAATCTATATGTGCTTGGTAGCTTAGATTTTTGTCCAAGTTTAGTTCCAAGAATTTAATGGACTGAGCTTCGCCCATAACTTGATTTTCATGTGCAACACTGATGTCACTGAATCTGTTTGTTCCTTCTACCTTCCAGATTTATCTCCTTTCCTTTGTACTGGGTTGCCCTCTGAGTGCTTACTATTCATACAGAACCTTATATTTTCTCCAAAGCCCTGTTCAATTGTTCTACCTTTCCCCTAATTACGCATGCTTCCATAGCCTTGCATTGAGCTCTAGCCATTAAATCTGGGCCCTTTTGGACTTTCTTTCAATTTCATTTTTTTGACAACTGTGTTTTCTTTTGCCTGCTTCATCTGATCCCTTTTTATATTTCTCCTTTCACCAACTAAAGCCAATATCTCCTGCATTATCCAGAGATTTCTACCAGGCCTCATCTTTCTATCTCCATGATCCTTTGCTGCCTTCCCTATTTCATCTCTCAAAGCTACCCATCTGTCTTGTATAGCATTCGTTCTCCCTTTTTCAGCCTAACTTTTCCTGACACACCCTTTGAAACTGTCAACAGCATCTGGATCCTTCAATTTATATGGCTCCCATCTTCTTAATTTTCCACTTTTTGTGATTTCTTTATCTATAATCAGCAATTTATAACCAGCAAATTGTAACCAGACTTCACATCCGCTTCTGGAAATTTGTTACAGTTTAAAATCTCTCTCTTATCATTACATAATTAATCTGAAACCTTCCAGAGGTGCCATGTCTCTTCCACATATAAACAACTTTCTTTCAGGAATCTTAAACCAAGTGTTAATGATAATTAAATTATGCACTGTGCAGAGTTCTATCAGATGGCTTACTCTTTTATTTCTTTCGTTCAGTCCATATTCTCATACTATTTTTCTTTTGCTTCCTTTTCCTACTATAGAATTCCAGTCACCCACCACAATTAAAATTTCAGATCCCTTAACTGTTTGAATAATTTTCTTTATCTCTTTTAACAATAATTTTCATTATCTTCTTTAACTATTTGAGTAATTTTCTTTATCTGCTTTAACTATTTGAATAATTTTCTTTATCTTGTTGGAATGTCACAACTTATTAACCTCACTGATTATTGACTGTGGTCTTCCACAGGTGATCTCTGGAGTTGGAATTTATTCTATGGCTGTGTCTTGTACAGATATGATAATGTGTTGTTGTTCATGTAATTTCTTATTGGGGAGTCTAATGGTACCCTGTCCTGCCTATAATTGAAATTATTGTTGCCTAACTGATGTAAAAAAAGTACTGTTATAATTTTGTCCTTAATTACCAGACATAGAAGTTATTAAGTTGAATAAGAAGACATAGATCCAAGAACTAATTCATTAACACAGCTCATCGTAAAAAAAGTCAGTAGTTGGAAACAATACTCATATTTCTGTTTGTATCTGTAGATGTTACTCTTGTTTCTCATTGTCCCGAAAATAAGTGAAACATGATTTCACTGAGAGGGTTCCTGGGTCTCGAAAGTGTTTAAGAACAACATGTTAGTCTTCCTCTTGGTCCTAATACTGTGACATAATTCCTTCATTCAGCAAACACAGTCGTCAATAAAGTAGATCAGTTGTGCTCCCAAAATGACATATTTCAGGTGTACATATGCTTTCTTAAAATGAAACACCAGTTTTAAGTCACTTTGATATGTATACTTCACTTTTAAAGAAATATAAAAAAAATTTTCCCACTTCAGAAAACATTAAGAATGTAATCCACAAGGGTACAACAGAAACGAGTTACATTTCGAGTTCTCTCCATTAGATCTCATATTCAGCAAGGCTTTAAACTCATGTACTACAACAAATGTGTCGATTGGTAGACCACATAGTTGGCAAGTCATGATCAAAGGGATCGCTCTGTTAAGAAATAATCTATGGATACCAGTAACTGAATGCTAGCCCATATTTTGATTATATAACATCGATTAGGGGCCTGACAGTGAAGTAATGTAATGCTAAAACTGTTTGCACAAATAAAGTAAAACCGCAAATTTAGATGGCTGAAGGCGTTTTTCTTTGACATTTAAACTAGAACACCGTTAATTGAAGCTTTGATCCTCTTAGGCTCTCCCTTTTCTAAAAGAGCTCACCAGTCAATTTTGCAACCTAAAAGCATGGCTCTAAGTTGTCTGTACATACGTGTGTGTGAAATACAGCAGGGTGTAACAATTAATAGCAAACACTCATCTTCATTTCTCGGTGATCTCCGTTGCTGCAGTAGCTGTAAAAAGATTTACAAGTATCTGTTCCACCACAATTTGCTGCCACTTTCCGAGTTATTGACAGTGTAGCTAATTATTTGGAACTTCCAAGAAATTTCAAGAAATTCGGGTTGACATGATGTTCTCTGTCAGAATTACATGTTTACTGTGTAATATGGTTACAAAATTATAACAAAACTGGTTCACATAAACTGATAGGAAAATGAGACTCTGGTGACTGATTGTCATGCCTTATATATTATTTGAACAATTATTTGTTATGTCATCCATTACTAGACACATAAAATTTATGGATTGCAATCATAAACATGCTGGTGTATCAAGGTTGACATCATGAAATTATGTATTAGTTCATTCCTACCAGATTTCAACATAAAGTTATATATGGCTTTTAGCTTTTAGTATTGAAATTCACAAAAATGTTTGATAACAATGCTTTTTATGAAGTTGCTTATGTCATGACGACTATTACTTGGAAAGTGTTTCTAATATTTGCATGGGTTTATTCCATAAATACTAATGGGACACTTGTGTCACTTCTTCTGAAAGTTATTTCAAAACCAGAGTTGTTTTTGTTTTATCTTGAAGTATCGATTAGTAATAGTGAAACCAGCACAGAGTATGATTGCTAAAATCAAAAAGAAATTATAGGCACAATTTGAATCATTATAAGAATTGAGTTCTAAAGTGACCAGATAAGTGAAATAAGATGGTTATAAAATGTATATAAACCAGTAAATATGGGAGCCTGACAAATGAAATGAACACTTCATGTCACACGCATCCTAATGGTCATATATTGCCACATTTCATATGCACATGCAAAGCAAAACTGTGCAACACAGAATGTTCTCTAGTCCCATAAGCACTGATGTTACAAAATTACACCATGGCTAACCTCCTCACTAACATCACTTACAATTACATGTTCTGTTACCATCTCAGCTTTCAGATTGCAGCAGCACTGCATGGTAGTAACCTCTGAAGACTTCCGTTAGCCTTCTGCTGTGAGCAACATAGGTATGATTTATACAGCACCCAATCTCTATCTGATACTTTGAACATAAAAAATGCTCTCTATAACTTCCCCCTGCTGTTGGACTGAATTATACATCTCCTCAGAGCTGGCTGACTGTACTCTATAACATCAAAATTACTCTCCATAACCAACACACAGCTAGTTTCTATCGCTCCCACAGCTATCTGGCTGTACCCTATGAAACCCCATGGCTATATGATTACAGGCCAGCAAGAAACATTGCCTCCCTCCCACCTCTTTTGCAGTCCTCTCAAAGAATACACTGTCACACTTCTCTGCATAGCGCAGAATCCAAGAAATACCCCCAAGAATACTTTTCAATGGTTCCCTTGCGAAAAGAGAAAGCTGTTAGATCCTTCTTGAATCTTCTCTTGAGAAATCTGAAAATCCAATGAAACATCTTGCCCAAAAATTTGGAGCGAAAGCTCATTTTTCCACCCTCTTACATCCCATGAGTCACATAGCTCACAAAGAAATGTGCAACCCTTTTCTTTTTTTTTTTTTCATATCCATCCCGCCAGTGGCCAGTGTCCCATGAAAGCTAACAGCTCTCCCTGGCGTCCTCCAGCAAGGCAGAGTAGCAACACCCAGCTAAACTTATGCAATTCATTTTCATGCAAGGAAGTCAATAAGCACAGAGTAGAGATATTTAACCATAAAGAACATTTTAAAATATGCTGAAATGCGGGTAACTGAGCATCAGTATTACTCAGTTGAATTTGAAACAGACAAGGAAACAATTCAAATTAATGAGTTCTAGAGTTAATTAAATCTGTACCAAAATCAACATATGACATTCAACTTTAATCCTCTTCGTTGCGTCAAGTAGTCAGAGGGTAGCAGTGGCACACACATTATCCTTCATGAAAGTAAAAACTGAATGGTGTTAGATCAGGCAAATGTGGAGACCATGTGAAACCAGCTCTGTCATCTGATCCCTGTGGCCAATCCAGCGGTCAGGTATGACAATGTTTAACCAATCGCATACCAGTACTCAGATATGCCAATGAGACAGTGCACCATCCTGCTGCCAGATAAAGTTCTGTGGTTCATACTCTTCCAATTGTGAAAGAAGCAATAGTTCTAGAACATGAAAATAAAAACACTAGTTACAGGTGCTTCGACGAAAATTAAAGGCCAGTAAACTTTCTAAAGGGATATGGCACAAAAAAAATTCAACATCTGGAAGACTCATTGCAACAGTACCATTTCATGGGGATTTGCTGAGCCCCAGATGTGCATATTATGCATGTTCACATTTCCACTTGGGTGAAATATCATTTTATCACTAAAGACAAAACAATCCATAAAAACTTCACCATCACACAGCAATGTTTCACTTGCAAATTTGGTACCTAAACTAGAGTCTGTAGGCTTTATAGCTTGTAACAACTGTGAATAAGGATCTAGTTGCAAGCATCTTCTTAAAAGTCTCCATACAGATGTTGCTGGAACTGATAATTTGTGGCTACCCTTCCATAATGACTTTTTGGGACTACACGAAAATACTCTCTCACTCATTCAAAATGTTCCTTCCGACAGAAAACGAAGGAAACATGCATGCCCATGTAAACCCCAGATATGAGAAGTTAATCTTAGTTTTTGATTCACATTTCTCAAATAGATATATTACTTTGCAAGGTCACAAATACCTATTGGTTTCCAGACACGCAATTTACTATTAGAGTATGAAGCTCACCCGTAAAGTGTAAATGAAAGACATTGTCATCTAAAACACGTATTTTGAATTAAAAACACAGATTTTTGTGCCATATTTTCTAGTATTCAAAGTTCACTGCCAAGCCACTTAAAGTGCTTTTGTAGTTCTCTGCTTCTATAACACAGTATATGTTAATTACACCACTTCTGATTAGGGATAGAGACTCTTATGCTGTAGGCATGAGAAACTGATCAGTAAGCTGGACTGTTTGTTCATTGTAAGTATAGTGGATTTTGGGAAAGACTTTTATTCTTTGCTGATTTAGAACTCTTACTTCTAATTGTGACTGAGAAAAATAAACGTTGTGAAATATATCTGGATTTCACATCTGGCCTGTGTAATTCTTGATCCCAAAAACAGGAAGTTTTAGTCACAACAAAACTTTTCACATAACATTAGTTAAACTTGCAAAGCACAAAAATCTCTTTATTACAAACCATTGGTGATGAGATTTGGTTGCTGCAACAGGAATTTGAAGTTTTAGAACTTTTGAAGCTGAGAGATAACAGCAAGATGGACATAATGAGATAAGAAGCTTCAGCAATCACAGCTACACCACGATCATACACCCATGCTAAAATTTTTTAATATGTTGTCACATTCACATCAACTATCCTGTGCCTACAATTGCAAGCATCACTGTTGACACCCATACAACAGGACATATGGTTTGCTATCTTGGAGAGCATTTCCACACAACAATGGATTACAGAAGACTGAATGATTTACACTGGCAATCAGCAATTTGGACCAGAGAGCAACAATGACACTTTCCAACATAGTTCTACTTCCACCTCACCAACATGCATACCTCATACTGAAGACTTCATTAATCACACACTGCACAAAGTTACTTGCGCAGAGGCTTTCGGAAGCGATTTACCAGGAGAAACATGGAGACAAAAACCCATCTGGATTTTGGAGGCATTTGCATGTGATAGTGAACATTAGCATAATATCTAACAAGTTGCTTTTATTTATTTATTTATTTATTTATTTATTATCATCATCCCAATGATCACATTTGTGATACAGGATTTTTCAGTATACATTTTAAAAACTATGTAATATTTTTACAAAAAATTTTTCTATGCTGAATTCATATGAATCTACCTAATGTTTAATATAATATACAACTAATAAGTGCTTTTATAACATAACTTCTTATGTGCTTGACAGACCTATTCCTTGATGTTGTGATTCCATTTGACACATTTATGATATCATATATTCTTATACAGTTGAGCAGAGCTATTCACTTACACTGTAGTGACATTTGTTAAGCATGTGGTTCTTAATCTTCTTATGTGCTTGACAGACATACAATTCCAGTGACAACAGCTTCCGCCTCAAGTGCAGTTGATATTAATAGCATATGATGGACAACGGTTGGATATGTAACTACATGTAGCTGATAGAACATATGACACATTAGAGTGGATTGCTGTGGTATCCGTAGCAGTGACAACTACCAGCTTCACAGCGGGATGCCACAAACACTGAAGTTCTTGGAGGAGCATATGCCAAATTCTGCTGCTACACATTATCAACAATTACTGAACATCACTGAGGAACTCCAAGAGCTGCAGACCACAGCTGGAAGGACTGCAATGCCCTTACAGAACTTAGACTTATGAATGAACTCTGATAAGAGGACATACTTACAGTGTACATCCAACCTACAGCCAATATACCCCAGTTAAGGTCAAGCCAGCACTGATAATATCTTCTGATACCACACATGGTTCGTGTTATAACCTTTAATCACTAATAATTGCGTGGATAGTCAAACACTCACTTAGAAACAATAGCTGGTTACATGATAACTCAGTATCTCTTATTCGACTGCCGTGCCGTGACATGCGGCTGGCACCGTTCGTAGCTAGGTGGCGCTCCCGCGCTCAGCCGAGTTGCGGAGTGCCTCTATCGCCGTTTGGGCGTACTGTCATGGCGGCACTGTTAAATGTCGTGGCACTGTCACAACACTTTTCCCCCCTTGAAAAAAAAAACACTCACTTCCTTGGAGACATGGACAGTGCGGAGACATCCATGGCCTCTTGTGAGGCCCCGAGAAGATCCCGCGGAGAGACACGAGAGTATGGTCGAAAATATCCAGGACAGAAGCTCGTGCGTGGAACGTGCCTCCTGGACGAGATGATGGGTGAAAACTCCGGAGCAGCATCCATAGGTGTCGTGGACCTGGGGGTGTGCTCCAGCGAGATGGGTCCCGGAGAAGGCGGCGTCGCGACTGGGGCCGGTGCGGGCGTATTCGGAAGCGGTAGCGACGTCGGCTGCATCAACAGGTACGGTAGATCGGCAGCAGCGGCAGGACTGGCTTCTCGGGCTGGTGGAGGCGAAGGAAGGGGCGGTGGCACCGGCGTGGCCACCACTCGTGGGTGCATCTGGTCGTAATGGCGAACAACCATGCCGTCGTCCGTACGTATTTCACAAAGCCGGCGGCCGCAAAGAGCCTTGACCATCCCTGGAATCCATTTAGGGCGAGATCCATACCCTCATGCCTACACGTCGGCGCCCACCGAGTATTTTCCCGCACTAGGGGACACAGCACAAGGCCTGACAGGGTGAAGCAGGTGCAGTAGAGTGCACGGCTGGCGGCCATGCAAGAGTTCAGCAGGGCTGCAATCACCCAGAGGCGTGAAGCGATAAGAACTCATAAATTGCAGCAGAGCATCATCTGTGGAAAAATCACTAAGGAATTTTTTCATCTGGCTTTTGAAAGTGCGGACAAGGTGCTCGACCTCCCCATTCAATTGCGGATGGAAGGGCGGTGCTGTAACATGATGAATCCCTTGTCCAGTACAAAAATCACGGAAGGCCTGCAAAGAGAACTGAGGGCCATTGTCCGTGACGATCGTGGATGGAAGACCTTCTAGCGCAAAGATTTTGGACAAAGCCAGTGTCGTCGCCGCAGTGGTGGGTGAGGGACATCGAACAACAAACGGAAACTTCGAGAAGGCGTCAATCAACAGTAGCCAATAAGTACCGAGGAAGGGGCCGTCGGATCAGGCCACGGAGAGGGCATTGTACGAGGTGCAGCCAGTTGTTGAGCACACTGACCACACGCATCAACCATATGGGCGAAGTCCGAATCAATACCGGGCCAATAAACTTGCCTGCGGGCCAGGGACTTAGTCCAAGAAATCCCCCAATGGCCTTCATGCAACAGTTTGAGAACATCTTTTCGAAGAGAGGCTGGCACCATGACCCGTGGAGAAGCGCCATCCGTGGCCAGAAGAACAACACCATCACGAACAGACAGACGAAGGCACTAGGCATGGTAGTTGCGAAGGGGATCCGATGCCCGACCCTTGGTCCTGTCCAGCCAACCCTGTTGAACAAAACCGATCACCTGACGCAGGACCAGGTCCCGCGCAGTAGCCGACGTGACCTGCGAACCTGTAAGTGGAAAACCCTCGATCGCATGACGTTCTTCCTCATCAATGTGGAAACAGAGTAGTTCATCATGATCGAAAACCGGGTCGGAGCCCATCAGCAATCGCGACAATGCGTCAGCATTGGCGTGCTGGGCCGTGGGGCGATAGTGAATCTCATAGTGAAAACGAGACAAGTATAAGGCCCAACGTTGCAGGTGGTGAGCTGCCTTATCCGGAAGCGACGCCGATGGGCTGAACAGAGAGACCAGTGGCTTGTGGTCAGTGATGAGGTGAAACTTAGAACCATACAAAAAAACGCTGAACTTTTTTAGAGCATAAATGATAGCGAGCACCTCGTTTTCGATTTGAGAGTAACGCCGTTGCGCATCATTGAGGGTCTTGGAAGCATAGGCGATGGGACGTTCCGACCCATCCTCATACCGATGGGCAAGAACAGCCCCTAGGCCATACTGTGACGCGTCAGTCGCCAGAACCAAGTGCTGACCCGGACGGAATGTGGCAAGACAAGGCGCCAAATGGTAACCGCTGGTACTGATACAACCCACAAGGAGCGTTGATGATGAGAAATTCCTTGGAAGAAGCATCCAATGGCAACTGATGGTACGCCTCTGATAAGTCAAGTCTGGAAAAGAACTGGCCCCCAGCGAGCTTGGTAAATAACTCCTCAGGACGGGGAAGAGGATAAGTGTCAATGAGGCTCTGAGCGTTGACGGTGGCTTTAAAATCACCACACAATCGCAGACTCCCGTTTGGTTTAGAAACCACCACGATTGGCGATGCCCATTCGCTGGAGGTAACAGGAAGGAGAATCCCTGAAGCTGTTAACCTGTCTGTCTCAGCCTTGACAGGTGCACGCAACGCCACCGGAATAGGGCGTGCCCGGAAAAACTTAGGGGGAGCTGTAGGTTTAAGACTAATGTGGGCTCCAAAATCCTTGGCACGACCCAGACCAGCAGAGAACACGGACGAAAATTCAGAACACAATCCATCCAGCTGTTGATACGGAATATCTTCAGATATGAGGTGCACGTCATCATCAATGGAGAACCCGAACAACTGGAAAGCATCATAACCGAACAGGTTTTCAGTGCCCGCATGATCCACCACATAAAACGTGAGGGGCATAACAACAGACTTGTAGGCAGTGGAAGCATCAAACTCGCCAATGATAGGAATTTTCTGTTTATTATAAGTTCTCAGATTTCACGTAACTGGAGACAAGGGAGGGGAGCCCAACTCCAAATACGTGCGAGAATTAATGAGAGTTACTGCAGAGCCAGTGTCCACTTGCATGCGAATGTCTTTATCCAGAACACGAACAGTAACAAACAACTTATTTGTTTGAGAAAGCACACAGTTAACATCCATGTCCGATGCCTCGTTGTCGTCGATAGGAACTTTAGGGGACTGACACACAGAAGCAATGTGGCCTTTTTTCCTACATGAATTACACGTGGCCCAACCTTTTGGACACGCGGCCCTGTCATGCTGTACGAAACAACGTGGACAAGAAGGAAGTGCGGAACGAACCTGCTTCTGTGGTTGCTGTTTTCGCTGCGAGCGTTGCGGCCCAACGCGACGTTGTTTACGCGAGTGAACCGCCGCCACATCTTCGTTCGCCTGTGAAACAGGCAAATTGTCCGTGTCGAAAGTTGACTGTACAGCGCCTACATCACACCACGCGTCTATTTGCGCGCCAGCAGCGTGAGACAGTTCAAAGGATTGAGCGATGCTTAGAACTTCCGGTAACGACGGGTTTGGCAGTTGTAGGGCACGTTGCCGAACTTCTTTATCAGGAGCAAGTCGTAGAATATCATCCCTAGCCATTGAATCAGCATAAGACTCATGATGAGTGTCCGTGACAAACTGACATTTCCTACTCAGACCGTGTAGTTCCGCCGCCCAAGCCCGGTAAGATTGATGGGGCTGTTTACGACACCGGTAGAGCGCCACGCGGGCGGCAACGACGTGGGTGTTTTTTCGGTAATAGTTAGACAAAAAGTCACACTTTTCTTGGAAGGACAGAGAGGCAGGTTCCCGCAGAGGGTCTAACTGAGATAGCAGCTGATAGATCCGTGGGGAAATCCAAGATAGAAATAACGACTTACACATAGGAGCGTCGACAACGCCGAAAGCCAATAAGTGTTGCCGCAAACGCTTCTCATAATCCTCCCAGTCTTCAGCGACCTCGTCGTAAGGAGGGAATGGAGGCGGAGGAGAGGAACACAGACGATGAGTAAGCGACGTCGACAACGCCTGAATAGCAGCCGTCAGCTGTGTTTGTTGTGCCGTCAGCTGTGTTTGTTGTGCCTGAATAGCAGCCGTCAGCTGTGTTTGTTGTGCCTGAATAGCAGCCGTCAGCTGTGTTTGTTGTTCAATGAGCGCTTGCATAAGCTGTTCCATGTCTGCCCCGTCACGAACACACAAATCCACAACGCAGTGAAAATATCTGACCTCGTCGCCAAAAAGTGTTATAACCTTTAATCACTAATAATTGCGTGGATAGTCAAACACGCACTTCGAAACAATAGCTGGTTACATGATAACAACTCAGTATCTCTTATTCGACTGCCGTGCCGTGACATGCTGCCGGCGCCGTTCGTAGCTAGGTGGCGCTCCCGCGCTCAGCCGAGTTGCGGAGCGCCTCTATCGCCGTTTGCGCGTACTGTCGTGGCGTCACTGTTAAGTGTCGTGGCACTGTCACAACAGTTCGGTCCCCAAGCTACAAAGTGCATGATACCAAACAGGCACCCAAATGGCAAGGGTAGTCCGAATTAGGTGCTATGGGCTGCAGCACTCACAAACAGTACCGTCAACATAAGAAAAGTCATATCACAGCTACATACAGATGGACACGTGGGGAAGTTGAGGTCCATGGTGGCATACTCACTTCTGCTCTGATGAGTCGCAGCATGGCATGGCGTCAGTTGCACATGTTTGACAAGATTCTGGGCTTAAGGTTTTTAACAGACATTGGCTCAGAGGTCAGCATCCTTCTGGTTGTGGGTACAGTTTGCATCTAAGTTAAGTCATAAGATTTAGTAAGGTCATTATGACCAGTCTGATCAACAAGCCAGCTAAGTCTATCCACAAAGTATACATCTGTCTGCATTTGATGGACCCTGTATCCAAACTATTTCATTTGTTTATTTTTTATTTGTTTGTTTCATCTGATCTAATTAGTGTCATCAGGCCCTCTTTTACATTGAACCTGAGTTTCACACATTTTTTAAAAGAAATTTTCCTAGAAAAATAACAGCTTTAATATGACAAAAAGTACTAAAATGATTTGAGTGTATTAAGTGGCAATGAGAGTAAATAATACTGACTAGGAACAAATAATAATGATAATACTGGTAGTAATTGTACTACTGCAGTTGCTGCTACTAGTAGTGATATCAATAATAATACTAATGGCAATAATAACAATAATGATAGTGATGGATATCAAAAGAATTTATAGGTGTACAAGGTAGATGTTTTTGATGTAACGAGTCCTCAGGAAAGGAAATTTAAGGAGACTGCACCAGTAACAAGATCTGGTTGTAAATAAGGATGTACAAGGGTAACAAGTGCATACAGGACAAAGGTAATTCTTATTGTCGCTTTAGTATATAGGTCATTCATTAACTGTCTTCTGAAGCTGGAGAAGTTACTCAGAGTCGGGTTGCTTCTGCTGAGAGGCACTGTGAGAAAGTGGCTGAAGGATGGAGTGGGACAGAAAAGATTTTCCTCTGATGCTAACATGTGTTTATGTCATGTTGTTCAGATATGAGTATCAAGGTTAAGGAGAGATATGAGGGACAGCATTTGTTGATAAGACAGTAGAGAAGACAGAGGGTATGGAAAACTCTGTGCTTGCCTGCATGTAGCTGGGATAGTTGTATGTATGATGATGAAATATGTTCAAAAATTTGAACATCACAGATGTAAGGAACATAGGCAATATCAAATTATATGTGCTTTGAGCTTTCCTGAGAAAGGACTTTCAGGATAACATCATTGCAATCTATAATTGAAAGTATAAGTGTTTGTACAAGGTTCTGTTTCAAGTCGAGAAGGAATAGTTCTGTATATTTTTGTACATCATGGAGAGATGCTAAGACCTCCTTGCACACTGTAGTTATGTGCTAAGTCCAAATTATATTTTCATCTGTTATTATTCTTAGACTCTTTACTGAAGGAGAGAAGTTCATTTTGTTCCTATTTAGAGTTAAAGATGGTAGGGGATTCCGGAAATTTCGGGCTAATAAGCCTCGAATGACCAGCCAGTATGTCTGGGTTTTTGATGGGTTGAGTTTTAACCCTATATCTTGCACCCATTTTAATAGTGTACACAGATTGGTATTGAGATTCTTGAAAGTGGTGTTCATCGTTATTGGTTTGACTCAGATACAGCTGGAGCCATCAGTGTACATTTGCTTTTTACAAAAGGCCAAACTGATGACACATCGTTTATGTACAATGAAAAGAGTGTAGGACCCAATACTGAACCCTGGCGGACGCTTAATACTACCTGCCTCCATTGTGACTCTGTGGTGCCACATATGATGCATATGACGTCAGGTATGAGCGAAACCACTGCACAATACTTGACAAGTAATTTAGGCTGCTAATTTGCTACCTAAAATGTTGCAGTCAACAGTGTCAAAGGCTTTGTTGATGTCTAAGAAGTACACGATATTTGCCTCTTGTGGACCAAAAGCAAGCTTCAGATCATCTGTAACCTTTGTTAAGGCAGATGTCGTGCTGCGATGTTTACGGAAATCTGATTGGTATTCGTTTGGTAGGCTGTTTGTAGTTATGTAGGATATTAGCGGATTGTGGACTATATATTCTAAGGCCTTGGAAGTGTAGGAAGAATGCAAATCGATCTGTAATCAGAGGGTGCTGTGACAATGTCCTTTTTATGTACTGACTTAACCAGTTCCTGTTTCCAGACCCCTGGGAAAACTGATGCTTAGCTAACTTAAGGTCATTACCATGGAGCACAAGATCTGAGATTTCAGATGATCCTTCTGTGATGCCGTATTCAAGAAAAGTAATTTTTTAAATTGGTATATCCTTACTAATATAAATTGTCACACCATCACCTTTATGACATTACCTGCAATAACTGTTTGCTAGTAACCTTCTAAACTACAATATGTTGTTTCACTAGGTTTTTAATCAATGGTATTAGCAAGACATTTGTGTTTCTCTAAGAACATTTGTAGTAAATCGAGTTTTTTCTGAGATACTCAATATTTAAATGTATCAGCTTTAAGAGTATTGTCCCTTCTTGTTGATTTATCACATTGCACGAATCACATTTATTTGAATTATAATTTTTACGATTGCCTGTTGCATTAACTGGGTCTCATACCGTTTTTTCACTCAGAATTGTAGAACTGTATTTCTTTGTCTACACATGACCATTGTCGCAGAGAGGAACAAGTCTCACAGGCAATTTTGTGATCACGATGTTCGTATGAAATAGTTTATGCAATAAGTTTTGCAAACATCGCTGGCCTGTTTTCGTTTTTGTAAGCATCGCTGTTGCTGCCTATAATCACAACATGAACTTTTTTTTTATTCTCCCACTTCAATTAATATGGGACGGGGCTTAACCTTCGAAAAAACGCTTGTGTAGAGGTTGTTTTTCATGTCTGTAGGCACTGTAGCACACAGTAGGTTTCATTTGATGCATCTTTGCATCAGACAGTTGATTACCGAAACTTTTTCGAAAGTTTTATCAATGTTTTTCGGTTCGCCTACATGGTTGTATTACCACAATCAGTGTCCGACGCCTAAAATTTATATGAATGGAATAGAATAGAATACATAAGAATAATTTTATTGTCCTTAGGCCATTAAGGCAATAGACAAAATCATATATATAATACAGTACCGGTATAACTCATGTTGCAATAGAACAAAAGGTTTGTTAGTACAGTCAACAGTGTAGTATTACGATTGGTGAAATCCTACAACATCATACTTATAATACTATATAATTCCTGTTGCAAAAGAGTAATTGCTTTGTTATTACAGTATAATATTACAACTGATGAAATCTGTTATGTCATAGAGTGGGTGGGCAACTAACCAATCATACTATACAGTGCTTGTTTGAATGATTGCTCTGGTAAATCTTGCATAGCGAGTTGAAGTTTATTAAATAATTTGTCCCGTTAGTTCATAACTGTTCAGTGATTTTAAGAGTCTGTGGAATGGAGTATAAATACATCTATTCGTCCTAGTGTTGCAGCAATATATATTTTCTCTGTGTTTAGCTTCGGGTAGCTTCTTTTAGGTATAGATTAAGACATATTATGTATATAGGTTTACTATTGTCATACTTTTTGCTCAGAAAACAAAGGTTTACAGTGTGTCTTATATGGTGAGCCAGTAATTACCCTAATAGCTTTCTTCTGCAGTAGAAGGATGTCACGAAGACAACTGGAGTTTCCCCATATAATGATACCATAGGCTTTTATGCTTTGGAAGAATGAGAGATAGGATATTTTAACATAATTTTTAGGTACATAATCGATTAGTTGCCTTGACAGATAGCTTACCCTAGACCAGAGGTCTCCAAACTACGGCCCGCGGGCCAAAACCAGCCTGCGAGAGCCGGCAAACGGGCCCGCGTTAGCTGGCCGGACATCCCCCGTATCCGGCCCGCCAAATAGTTGAGGTGGTACCTATACTGACAACAATTGAGTTTCGAGGCCTATCGCGACCAATACATCGCGACATTGGCTCTGCTACTCGCTACAAGACTGCATAACTAAACTTATTGTTGCGCCGCTTGAAATAACAATGCGTTAACATACTCTACCTCTGTTACGTCTTGCAGTAATAGTGTTGCTAACAATGATTTTGAGATTTCGTTAACTTTGCAGGACGCTTTCGTGAAGAATGTGCAGTGACATACTTTTTTGTCGGTGAAATTCGCCAGAATAAAATACGCCAGAATTTCGGTCAGGTACGTCCACCAATCAAAATTATGTAATTAAATAAAAATTGTAGTTCGTTTCAGTGCTAGCTATTCCCAAAACCTTAGATTTTTGAGATTTCATCTGTCCTTTAGCGTTACATTACGGTGATCGTGGATTGCTAGGGTGCTTTAATCCCACTAGGTAGATCTTGGCCCTTATGACTTCGTGGAGGAGTCAATGTGGCCCGCAGACTAAAAAGTTTGGAGACCCCTGCCCTAGACAACTTACCACTAAGATACCGTACTTGACATGTTGGCCCCAAGATAAATTGTCATCCAAATATACCCGTAAAAATTAACATAACTAGGATCATCAGATGGTAGCTTGTCTTTTAGACTAAATACTATCTGCTGAGTTTTATTTTCACTAAGCAGAAATCCATGTGCTTTAAACCAGTATGATTCTTGAGCAATTGTCTCTGTAACACAAGTTTTAAGGCTATGAAGCAATGTCACTGGGCTGTACTTTTGTGTTGTGCCCTGCTTACACCTTTTGTTCAGCACACAACACGTTTAATGCCCGTGTGGTTAATAACACAGTTAAGACAAAGTACGTCATTAATAACACACGTTTCGAAGGAAATACGTTTATTAAACTCCGAATAACTAGACACAAAGGAAAGTCGTTCACAGATAAACACACTTTTCGCTCACAGATACTTGTTACAGAGTCCCCCCCCCCCCTTTCCTGGAAGTGCAGAGCACAATGGAGTAACTGTCCGGAGGCTCTTCATCTACATCTACATTGATACTCCGCAAGCCACCCAACGGTGTGTGGCGGAGGGCACTTTACGTGCCACTGTCATTACCTCCCTTTCCTGTTCCAGTCGCGTATGGTTCGCGGGAAGAACGACTGTCTGAAAGCCTCCGTGCGCGCTCTAATCTCTCTAATTTTACATTCGTGATCTCCTCGGGAGGTATAAATAGGGGGAAGCAATATATTCGATACCTCATCCAGAAACGCACCCTCTCGAAACCTGGCGAGCAAGCTACACCGCGATGCAGAGCGCCTCTCTTGCAGAGTCTGCCACTTGAGTTTATTAAACATCTCCGTAACGCTATCACGGTTACCAAATAACCCTGTGACGAAACGCGCCGCTCTTCTTTGGATCTTCTCTATCTCCTCCATCAGACCGATCTGGTACGGATCCCACACTGATGAGCAATACTCAAGTATAGGTCGAACGAGTGTTTTGTAAGCCACCTCCTTTGTTGATGGACTACATTTTCTAAGCACTCTCCCAATGAATCTCAACCTGGTACCCGCCTTACCAACAATTAATTTTATCTGTTCATTCCACTTCAAATCGTTCTGCACGCATACTCCCAGATATTTTACAGAAGTAACTGCTACCAGTGTTTGTTCCGCTATCATATAATCATATAATAAAGGATCCTTCTTTCTATGTATTCGCAATACATTACATTTGTCTATGTTAAGGGTCAGTTGCCACTCCCTGCACCAAGTGCCTATCCGCTGCAGATCTTCCTGCATTTCGCTACAATTTTCCAATGCTGCAACTTCTCTGTATACTACAGCATCATCCGCGAAAAGCCGCATGGAACTTCCGACACTATCTACTAGGTCATTTATATATATTGTGAAAAGCAATGGTCCCATAACACTCCCCTGTGGCACGCCAGAGGTTACTTTAACGTCTGTAGACGTCTCTCCATTGATAACAACATGCTGTGTTCTGTTTCCTAAAAACTCTTCAATCCAGCCACACAGCTGGTCTGATATTCCGTAGGCTCTTACTTTGTTTATCAGGCGACAGTGCGGAACTGTATCGAACGCCTTCCGGAAGTCAAGAAAAATAGCATCTACCTGGGAGCCTGTATCTAATATTTTCTGGGTCTCATGAACAAATAAGGCGAGTTGGGTCTCACACGGTCGCTGTTTCCGGAATCCATGTTGATTCCTACATAGTAGATTCTGGGTTTCCGGAAATGACATGATACTCAAGCAAAAAACATGTTCTAAAATTCTACAAGAGATCGACGTAAGAGATATAGGTCTATAGTTTTGCGCATCTGCTCGACGACCCTTCTTGAAGACTGGGACTATCTGTGCTCTTTTCCAATCATTTGGAACCCTCCATTCCTCTAGAGACTTGCGGTACACGGCTGTTAGAAGGCGGGCAAGTTCTTTCGCGTACTCTGTGTAGAATCGAATTGGTATCCCGTCAGGTCCAGTGGACTTTCCTCTATTGAGTGATTCCAGTTGCTTTTCTATTCCTTGGACATTTATTTCGATGTCAGCCATTTTTTCGTTTGTGCGAGGATTTAGAGAAGGAACTGCAGTGCGGTCTTCCTCTGTGAAACAGCTTTGGAAAAAGGTGTTTAGTATTTCAGCTTTACGCGTGTCATCCTCTGTTTCAATGCCATCATCATCCCGTAGTGTCTGGATATGCTGTTTCGAGCCACTTACTGATTTAACGTAAGACCAGAACTTCCTAGGATTTTCTGTCAAGTCGGTACATAGAATTTCACTTTCGAATTCAATGAACGCTTCACGCATAGCCCTCCTTACGCTAACTTTGACATCGTTTAGCTTCTGTTTGTCTGAGAGGTTTTGGCTGCGTTTAAACTTGGAGTGGAGCTCTCTTTGCTTTCGCAGTAGTTTCCTAACTTTGTTGTTGTACCACGGTGGGTTTTTCCCGTCCCTCACAGTTTTACTCGGCACGTACCTGTCGAAAACGCATTTTACGATTGCCTTGAACTTTTTCCATAAACACTCAACATTGTCAGTGTCGGAACAGAAATTTTCTTTTTGATCTGTTAGGTAGTCTGAAATCTGCCTTCTATTACTCTTGCTAAACAGATAAACCTTCCTCCCTTTTTTTATATTCCTATTAACTTCCATATTCAGGGATGCTGCAACGGCCTTATGATCACTGATTCCCTGTTCTGTACATACAGAGTCGAAACGTTCGGGTCTGTTTGTTATCAGTAGGTCCAAGATGTTATCTCCACGAGTCGGTTCTCTGTTTAATTGCTCGAGGTAATTTTCGGATAGTGCAATCAGTGTAATGTCACTCGATGCTCTGTCCCTACCACCCGTCCTAAACATCTGAGTGTCCCAGTCTATATCTGGTAAATTGAAATCTCCACCTAAGACTATAACATGCTGAGAAAATTTATGTGAAATGTATTCCAAACTTTCTCTCAGTTGTTCTGCCACTAATGCTGCTGAGTCGGGAGGTCGGTAAAAGGAGCCAATTATTAACCTAGTTCGGTTGTTGAGTGTAACCTCCACCCATAATAATTCACGGGAACTATCCACTTCTACTTCACTACAGGATAAACTACTACTAACAGCGACGAACACTCCACCACCGGTTCCATGCAATCTATCCTTTCTAAACACCGTCTGTACCTTTGTAAAAATTTTGGCAGAAGTTATCTCTGGCTTAAGCCAGCTTTCTGTACCTATAACGATTTCAGCTTCGGTGCTTTCTATCAGTACTTGAAGTTCTGGTACTTTACCAATGCAGCTTCGACAGTTGACAATTACAATACCGATTGCTGCTTGGTCCCCGCATGTCCTGACTTTGCCCCGCACCCGTTGAGGCTGTTGCCCTTTCTGTACTTGCCCAAGGCCATCTAACCTAAAAAACCGCCCAGCCCACGCCACACAACCCCTGCTACACGTGTAGCCGCATGTTGCGTGTAGTGGACTCCTGACCTATCCAGCGGAACCCGAAACCCCACCACCCTATGGCGCAAGTCGAGGAATCTGCAGCCCACACGGTCGCAGAACCGTCTCAGCCTCTGATTCAGACCCTCCACTCGGCTCTGTACCAAAGGTCCGCAGTCAGTCCTGTCGACGATGCTGCAGATGGTGAGCTCTGCTTTCATCCCGCTAGCGAGACTGGCAGTCTTCACCAAATCAGATAGCCGCCGGAAGCCAGAGAGGATTTCCTCCGATCCATAGCGACACACATCATTGGTGCCGACATGAGCGACCACCTGCAGATGGGTGCACCCTGTACCCTTCATGGCATCCGGAAGGACCCTTTCAACATCTGGAATGACTCCCCCCGGTATGCACACGGAGTGCACATTGGTTTTCTTCCCCTCTCTTGCTGCCATTTCCCTAAGGGGCCCCATTACGCGCCTGACGTTGGAGCTCCCAACTACCAGTAATCCCACCCTCTGCAACTGCCCGGATCTTGCAGACTGAGGGGCAACCTCTGGAACAGGACAAGCAGCCATGTCAGGCCGAAGATCAGTATCAGCCTGAGACAGAGCCTGAAACCGGTTCGTCAGACAAACTGGAGAGGCTTTCCGTTCAGCCCTCCAGAATGTCTTTCGCCCCCTGCCACACCTTGAAACGACCTCCCACTCTACCACAGGTGAGGGATCAGCCTCAATGCGGGCAGTATCCCGGGCAACCACAGTCGTAGTCCGATCAGGGGATGCGTGGGACGAGCTGGCCGTCCCCGACAAACCCCCATCCGGACCCCCACAGTGATGCCCGTTGGCAACAACCTCAAGCTGTGTGACCGAAGCCAACACTGCCTGAAGCTGGGAGCGAAGGGATGCCAATTCAGCCTGCATCCGAACACAGCAGTTGCAGTCCCTATCCATGCTAAAAACTGTTTTGCAAAGAATGTCTGAACTAATCTACAGAGAGCGCAAACAAATCGACAAAATTTAAACGGTTATTAAAATACAAGATTGCCTAGTAAATGCAGTAATACAGCTACTTGCGCAGTGCTGACACTGCTCGGCGGCGGAAGGAGACTAAGCGAAATTACACTATTCAGGTACTAAAACGCGATGCTACACTCTCAAATACTATAATACGCCCGAAATTTATGAATTAAACAATGCAAGTACCAAAAACACCCAAAGAAATTAAGAATTAAACTATGTAACAAATGAGTGAGGTAGGAGTATACGACTTGCTGCTCAGCTGCTTATCCAACGGCGGCAGGGAGCACACTGACTGTGACCAACCGACACTGGCCGTTCAAAACAAAAACAGTAGACAAACGACTACGCGAATTTACACTATTCAGGTACTAAAACGCGATGCTACAACTCTCAAATACTATAATACGCCCGAAATTTATGAATTAAACAATGCAAGTACCAAAAACACGCAAAGAAATTAAGAATTAAACTATGTAACAAACGAGTGAGCTAGGAGTATACGACTTGCTGCTCAGCTGCTTATCCAATGGCGGCAGGGAGCACACTCTTGGGGGTGTGTAGGAGGCTGGCTGCAGCAAAACATGGTAGTCTTCAAGCCAGCAGGGTGGTTGAATACAGTATCCATCTCTGAAGACAGGAGATGCATCAGCTGGCATCAGTTCAGCGGAAGTATTGTCATCTTGTCCGTACACAGAGGGGAGACCTGAAGGGACGTCGTCTTGGGGCGATGGGGAAGCCAGTGCTTTGGGGGAGTCTTCCGGGGTCCAAGCGGATTTGACATGGTGCACCGGTACTGTCTGAGGCTATCCATGAAGCATGATGCACATAGTATTGGTGCTGCATGAGAGCACTTTATGTGGCCCTGAGTAGGGGGGTTGAAGAGCTGCACATACGGAATCGCCCTGTAACATGAAGAGTGGCATGTTTCCAAGTCCTTATGGAGGAACATGCATGGAGTGGTGTGAGGCTTAGGTGGTGGTCTCTGAAAGTTAGAGATGTGTGTGCAGACATCCTCGACCAGGGCAGGTAATGAGTTTAGAGAGGAATGTGGAACTTTGTCCATGAAATCGGTGGGTAGGATTAGTGGCTTGCCATGCAGGATTTCTGTGAGTGATGGTCTAGGTCCTCCTTGTGCTCCACACCCATGCCTAGAAGTGCCCAGGGAAGTGCCTCAGACCAGAGCCCGCCATGGCACATGAGTGCAGCTTTGAGTAACCTGTGCCAGCATTTGACCAAGCCATTGCTCTATGGGTGGTAGGGCGTGGTGTGAAACTTTGACACACCACACAGGGCACACAACCGGTCGAACAGGTTAGACTTGAAACGGGAGCCCTGGTCCATTGTCAGGCACAAAGAAGAGCCAAATCAGGAAATCCACATGTTGACGAACACATGGACAAAAGTGTCAGCCATAATGTCCTCCAGAGGAACCACTTCAACTCACTAGGTGCCCCCGTCGATTACAGAAGTCCTCGGCTGGAGGGAATTGGCCCATGAAATCGATGTTGATGTGCCTCAGCCTGCTGGGGTGGGATGACAAAGGTACTGAAATGGGTGAGGCATGCTTGCCAATCTTTCTACTTTGGAAGGGGTGCACACCATAGCCCACATGCGGCAGTCGTGCTTGACTCCAGGCCAGATACAACACTTGGTTACCAGCTTGTAAGGCAACAATTATGTCACATGGCAATTCAGTTGGGACGACTGGACAGACCATGCCTGTCGATGTTGTCTCAGAGTACTGTTGTCATCGTTCTGGGAAGGTGGCACATTTCAAGTGCAAGTGAACTCAATTGGTCAGTGTGGAGCTGTTGCACTAGGGTGTCGGCAGGCTGCCAGTGTGTGAGGTCTTCGAGGTCGACACGTGTGGCAATGATAATGATGCGTGAGAGGTAGTCCACCACCACATCCTCTGCCCATGGATGTATCATGTGTCTGTGGAATCCTGGCAGATGAGGTCGAGGTGGTCATGAGAACACAAGGATATCTTCGAGCTATGCATAGGCAAAGGGAAACGTAAACAAAAATGATTCGATAGAACGTAGTCACTTTAGGCGTCGTTTTTAAGGCCATAAGGCATGAATTGGTACTCAAAGAGCCCAAAAGGCGTAATGATAGCAGTCTTAGATGCGTCAGGTGGGTGCATGGGAATTTTGTGGTATGCCTTACGGCAGTCAAGCGTTATAAATACCTGGACACCATGTAGCAACTGTTTGAAGTCCTGGATGTGGGGAATAGGGTAGTTATTGACGATTGTGCGATAATTTAGGATTCTGTAGGCACTATGTAGAATCGAGATAGGACATGGTGCCTAAACGTGCCCGCCGTTGGCGTTTGGGTGACTGCACAGAGGCCTGCAGTTGCCTGCAGCGGCGCCAAACGTCGTGTGAAATGAACTGTGCAGATAGGTAGGGAGGGGAGGCAGTGATGGCAGATGGATCGCGTCGTTGCTGAGCGATCGAGGGTTGGCTGGGCACGGCTTCGGCTAAAGTCGGTGCACGTCAGGTTATTGACACTGGCAGGGCAGTGCAGGTTGGAGGCCACCAGGCGGCAGCAGTGTAGCAATGAGAGCGGCCCGGTCGAGGGCGGCTGTGGCCGCGTGAGGGAGGGTTAGCAGTGAAAGCGCTGTCACCACCACCATCATTGGCGACAGCGCTCGAGGCACACGCCGGCGGTGGCGAATAATATTGAATGTTTGGTCAACGAAACGGGGGCGTGACTCCAGAGGGACTGTGACATGCAAATGCATTTGCAGCTGTATCATGTAAGGAAGTTTGACAAGCCAAAGGGCTCAGAGAGTGACGTCAGGCAGAATTTCTGTCTATTTGGGAGCGAAAGTGCGCTCGCCTAGTAGTTCATCATGAGTAAAGTGGTATACAGCCTCCACTGGAGGACTGGAGAGGCACTCGATGGGGCAATTTTTAGTCAAAATATATTTGCGTCCTTAGGTGACGAAAGTGGTAGGTCACTGATGAGGTCGAAAAACCTCATGCTATCATCTGAGATACCATGGAAATCTAGGATATTGTCCGCTAGGGCAAACCACGTCCTCGGATCGTCTTTTCAAAGGCCTGGCAGCTTGGGACACCTTGGAGGGGTAATATTAAGAGTGGATGAGGAAGCAGCAGAGCAGGAGTGGCATGGTCCTTAACAGCAGGGTAAGGCGGGTGGGCGGCAGTGGCAAGCAGAGCAGGTGCACACGAGGCAGCAGCGCCATAGTCAGAGGCAGCAGGCCTAAAAGAATTAGGTGCGAGCAAGGAAGGAACACCATGCTCCATAGCAGCAGGAGTGGGTGCAAGCGAGGCAGGCATGAAGGACGCTGCGGCGCCATGGGCTGGTGCATTTGAAACGGGCGTGAACAGAGTATGGGTGCTGTAGGTTAGTGCGATAGGAACAGGCGCAGAAAGCGAGAGAGCGAAAGCAGCTATCACAGCAGAAGCCCAGCATCGCTGAAATCCGTGTGTGTGGGAGGCGAGATGAGTGAAGGTGCAGGCATCCGACGTGGCGGAGGCGACCAGCGTCGCCGCTAAAGTAGGCCATAGAGCCGATGCAGAAGAGAGGAAATGTGACACCTGGTGAGCATACAGGATAACTGAGTCGGCAGAGGTGACTATCATCGCCGGGTAAGTGTGTAAAAATGAAACTGTGTGAACGGAGTCCATCGTGGCAGGGCAAGTGAGCGTCGTCGACATGAACTGTGAGAACACTGCAGAATGAGAAACTGAATGGAACAAGGCAGCATGCTGCAGACTCACCAAGTGGTGGCTTGAAACGTCTCTGTGGGCTGGCGAAGTGGTGTGGAAAAGTGTGGCGACATGCTTTACAGGGACAAGGTTGGTGAGCAACCTGCTCAGTGTGGCATGGTAGGCATGCAGGGCAGCAGTTGAGGTCGGCCATATTGTGCAGGGTGAGGCTGACTCAATGGCATCAGAAACCTGTGAAAGGAAGTCACATAGTTCTGCCTTAGCCATGAGTGACAAGGTGGATACGATAGCAGATTCACAGTCAAATTTCACTGTAGACATGGAGAAGTCCGAAAGTGAAAGAATAATGTGGTCCATGTTGTCGATGAACAATGGGAACGCCTGCATCTCGTGGTCGTGCGGTAGCGTTCTCGCTTCCCACGCCCGGGTTCCCGGGTTCGATTCCCGGCGGGGTCAGGGATTTTCTCTGCCTCGTGATGGCTGGGTGTTGTGTGCTGTCCTTAGGTTAGTTAGGTTTAAGTAGTCCTAAGTTCTAGGGGACTGATGACCATAGATGTTAAGTCCCATAGTGCTCAGAGCCATTTGAACCATTTTTTGAACAATGGGAACCGAAGCACACAAAAGAAAGGCGATAAACACTCACAGTTTTTTCTGATGTCACTAATGGCTGTTGGGGTTATCAGTGTGGTTATTAACACAGTTAAGGTAACATATGTCACTAATAACACATGTTTTGATTGAAATAAATTTGTTAAACACTGAATAATTGGACACAATACAGCAGAAAACGTGTTACAGCACATGAGAAAGCGGACATCGAACTGCTCCAAAGAAAATGGTTTGCGGATAAGACAAATCTTTTCACTTTTCGGCAGTGGCCACACGAGGAATGTCTGTTAACCAAGGCCACACAGAGGCCATGGCGAGATAGGCACCCACCAAGGATGTATGCACAGGGGAGAGGGGGGGCAAAAACTGACTGAAAGAAAGAACAAGAAAGACGATTTAGGAAATACTGTGAGAGGTACACAAGTTTTCATGCACCACATGATGCCACATTCTGCCTTTGAGAAGAAGTGTTTTCCTTTGGCTCGAATTTATAAATGCTGGCTGTTGTCAAAGTGATATTTCGTCCAAGTACCATCAAAAATAAATGATTACTAACAAATAAATGTCACATGGGTTGTGTGTGCAATTAATTCATACGGCTGCCACATGTACAGCTAGCTCATGTTGAACAATGGAGGTTTTGCTGCTTGTGTGGTACGAAAATGGGGGACCTCAAAAGGTTGTCGAGAGGGTGCTGAAGGAAATATGCCTTTTAACCAAAGGCTTCCGATTTTGGCCAATTTCTGCAAATGAGGGCTGGAGTGAAATTGTGCTTGAAAGCATTGGAGAGAATATTAAGTGAAGTGGGAAACAGATCTCACATATAACACATCGTCTCATCTCACTTTAATTTTCTATCAGGAAGGCCTTAACGGAGCTGCAGATTTCAGCGCAAAATCTTTGGTATGTATTGATACAGCAGAGCTAGTTAACGAAATAGCGTCTTCCAAATCCCAGTAGAAAGAGCTTATGAAGAATACTGACAATGTTTCCCATTTGAATATTTTGCCTTTTCTTTTTATGTATGGGTAAATGGAAATGTCGTGTGACTAGGGCCTCCCGTCGGGTAGACCATTCGCTGGATGCAAGTCTTTCGATTTGACGTCGCTTCGGCGACTTTCGGGTCGATGGGGATGAAATGATGATGATTAGGACAACACAATACCCAGTCCCTGAGCAGAAAAAATCTCCAGCTCAGTTGAGAATTGAACCGGGGCCCTTAGGATTGACATTCTGTCGCACTGAACACACAGCTACCGGGGGCAGACAATGTAGGGGTAACAAGCTGCTTATTGAAATACTGAAGTAGCTTAGAGAATATTTATAGCAGTGCGACTCACTAGTGCATCTCGTCAATGCAGTTTCAACAAATTAAAGGTGATGATTAAAGTGCTTAAGATCAAGTGTAGGTTGATGCAGACTGTTAAATTCAGCTGTCTTGTCCATAAAATGCAAGACATCAGCTAAATTTGACTTCAGTGACACAATCAATGAGCTTATTTCACTTAAAACAAGGAAATGGAAAGTAAAAATTATAAAGAAACGTATTGTTTTCAACACTTAAGTATAGCCTTTTCTTAATTTAAATTAATTAATGCACTACTAATAATTAATGAAGAGCAAATCAAGTGTTCTCTTTACTACACATCATACTAAAATCAATGCACAGTAGCTCTCATAAACAATAACATAAGATTTTCTTTACTTTCAATTTTTAGAATTTTTTACTGTAATAATAACATTTTTTTTTTGTTTTTTTTTTTTTTTTTTTTTTTTTTTTTTTTTTTTTTTTTTTTTTTTTTTGTTTCTGTAATGTATCCCTCTTGCCTTTTAAACCTTTGATTGAATGCCCTGTTTATTTTTTCGTTTTTCTTTAAGCTGTAATGTACATATGTAACTTTTACTACTGTATAGAGTACTTTTGTAAGTCTTTTTGTCTTTACTTTTCCTTTTGTTCTTCTTGCTGTAGGCCTTAAAGGCCCGATAAGGCAATAAATGATGATGATGATGATGATGATGTAATAATAACATTTAAATTGTTGTGTGCAATAGTTTCCAGCTCTAAAGCTCAATTAAGCAATATTATTCAATAATGGTTTATTTTAATGGAACTTGGCTTACAAAATACAAAATTTCGCAAACCTGTCTCGAAAGGTTCTTTACAGTGGTAGGGCGAGGAGAGGAAGGTGCAGTCTTGGGAGTTCTTCCAAAAGGTGCAGGATCGCCTCGATATAGGTCTGTCAGTAACCTCAGTGCATTCTTGGGCTTAGCGATGTTTCTGATTGAGTCCTTTATATTTCATATCTAGCTCTTGATACTCCCTCCATGTTCTTGATATTTTGAAGCGATTATCACTAAATCTATTTCAGACACTTATTATTTTTTCTTCTCAAATTGGTGTGTTCCTTACTTCTTTTTGTGGCACTTACTAAACATTGACGACATTTCCAGTTATGTTTGTCTTTTATACTGCGTCCTCTCCTAAGAATCGTCGGGCGTCTTTTCTCTGGTGTTTCGGCAGATATTTGCAATTTCATTTTTGTATTGCATACTTCGAGTCAGCCCAGATAATTATTACTCGTCACATCTTTCAAACGACTCTCAGTGTCAACAGAAAGCATCGGCTTGTTTCCTATTGCGAACAAATTAATTTTTAATGCGTAATTTTACCTGTCCATTCGACAGAGTGGTCCAACATTAGTCTACTGCGATATTTGTTTTATCGATATGTATTATCAGGGAGTAAACTATGAAGAATAAACAGCAATCCAGCAGCGACTCAGTAGCGCTGCATGCTTGGCGGTAGAAGTCAGCGTGGGCTAGAGCAGTGGTGTCACTGCTGGAGTACTCGTCACTCTTTGAGATTTGTTGCTCCTTTTAATACATACCGATAGGACAAATATCACGCCAGACTAATCTGGGATGGCTCTATCGAATGACACGTAAATTTCCGCTTTAAAAATAATTTTGTTTATAACAAGATACAAACCGACGCTTTCCGTCGACACTGGGCGTCGCATGAAAGATGCGTTGAGCACTGTTTGTGTGGCCTGATTCCAGCGGCACAATGCAAAAACGAAATTGAAAGTATCTGATGAAACACCAGAGAAAAGGCGCCTGACGACTCATATTAGAGATACCCTGTATGTTTCAGATTTACTTTTACACATTCATCGCGGTTCTAGAACTTTCAGTGCACAAGATACCTCTTTCAATCCCTTTTAGTAGTAGTAGTAGCAGTAGTAGTAGTCGTCGTAGTAGTAGCTTAATTCATCCGTAGATCTCTTTTTACAGGGGTATAGGAGATGTCAAAGTATTTACAAATTTAGATCAATTTAAAATAAGCTAATTCGTATACACATATATTTACAGACTTCTAGTTAGAGACAATCATTAGATTTACTCCTGGTATGCAATACTATTTTTACAAATAACTTATTAAATAATGTAATGCCACATTGTTCACTCATATCTCACTATCAGTCATTGCACACACTATACACACATTGTTTCATAACACTTCACTCACTACACACACACACACACACACACACACACACACACACACACACACACACACACACACACGCACTGGTGATCTTTGGGCCATTTTCTGTTCCACAACTTCCCATTTGCTATCCTGAAAAACTGAGTCAGCATCCCTCCATAATGAGTGAGATGTTGAGCTCAGAGCTATTTTACGAGGATTTTACAGATATCACTACCATTTCTTAAAGATACTGAGACATCATGACATTAAAAACTGTCCTTTGGTGCCATCTTGAAAATGTCAATTCTAATTTACAGCCAATAACTATTAATATTCTTCTCATCTCATCTTTTTACTACGTAATGCCTGTTTATAATCCACCAGACGTAAAGTAGAGGCTGAAACCTGAAATAATACCTTCTGTCAGTTAGTTATTCCTGTCATTATACAGGTTGTCCGGAAATTACCTTGACAAACTTCAGGGACCTGTAGACAGGAGTGAGTACAAAATATTTTGAACAGGAACCCATGTCCAGAAATGTTATATGACAGTTTCAGTTCAGATGTTAAACTGATCCATGTTTCTTTGAGGAATTGAGTTAGATGTGACATAGTATGATTATTAGGTAACAATTCGAAAGGAAGTGTAAAGAAACATCCATTTATCATTTAAGCACATTTTTTGTGTTAACACATAAACTTTGTATGTTTATATTATTCCAAGATAAAAAAGAACCCAGTATACTGAATACTCTGAACAGTACTGATTCATTACAACACTGGCTCGATCTGGCGACCATCAACGTAGTTACAGACATTGTGCCTACGAAGTATTTTCTGGTACACACTCTCCATCCTACCTGGTGTCTCTTCAGTTTCTAGTGAAGCGTCCAGAACTCTTGCCAGCAGATTTTCCTGTGGCTCTACAGGAGTCTCGTAAATTAAACTTTGCATATGACCCCACAAGAACTAGTCCATAGGAGTTAAAACTGGCGATTGCGGCGGCTATACGGTTGGACCATCTTGGCCTATCCATCTTTCACCAGACTGTCTGCTGAGATATCTCTGAACTGTACATGAGGAGTGAAGTGGTGCACAATCATGTTTCAACCACATTTCCTGGCGGAAATTTGGTGGTCCGGCTTCCAAAAAGGGGTCCCATGCATCTTATGGGAAGATCAAGTATGCAGGACCAGTTAGCTTGAGAGGAAGGAGGTATTGCCTAATCACATGATCAACCAGAATACCTGCCCATACTTTAATACCGAACTGGTGCTGAAATCCCTGAAAAATGTGTCATGTGGGTTTTCGTCCTCCCTGACAAGAGCCACATGGGGTAGCCATGTGGTCTAAGACGCCTTCCCACAGTTCGCACTGAGCTTGAGAGGAAGGAGGTATTGCCTAATCACATGACCAACCAGAATACCTGCCCACACTTTAATGCCGAACTGGTGCTGAAATCCCTGAAAATGTGTGACATGTGGGTATTGTCCTCCCAGACAACAAGGGATAGAGCCACACGGTCTGAGACACCTTGCCACAGTTCGCACTGCTCACTGCTCCCCCCCCCCCCCCTCCGTAGGAATTTCGAGTCCTCCCTTATGTGTGTGTGTGTGTTGTACTTAGCATAAGTTAGATTAAGTAGTGTGTAAGCCTACGGACCGATGGCCTCAGCAGTTTGGTCCCATAGGAACTTACCATCACATGGCTGTTTCGCAAATTGAGAACACGGTCCATAGTGAACTCAGGTTCATTTGTGAACAGAACTCGACTTCGAAACTGAGGTGTGGCGATGCAACGGTGCAGGGACCATGTGCGGTAGGCAACACATTGTGGAAAATCAGCTAGACCCAAATCGTGTACCCTTTGCAAGTGGTGTTCATGTAATTACTGTTCAAGCAGAACTTTCCAGACGATACTGTGGCTAACACACACTTCACACGCAATTGTTCGAGTGGTCATTGACAGGTTCACTTCAACACGATGCAGTACATCTTCTTCAAATTCAGACAGGCAGCATTGCCATGGAGCATCACAGTCCTACCGCCTCACAGTGTAGATACCTGTTTCTCGGAGCCACTACGTAACTTGGGCAAAATGTGTGTGCATTGGCCTGCTACATTGTGGAAAACGTTCATGATACAAACGACTAGTAGTTCTTCCGTTACCTCGAGCTTTGCCATACACAAGAAGCATGTCTGTGTATTCCAAAAACGTTGACCGAAGCTTGTTTACTTATCGGAGACGCACAGGCACTGAATGTCTCGCAGCAAGGAGCACGTTAAGTGACATCAGGTGACCAGTGTATGAATTATACATCTGAATTGAAACCATAGTAGATCGGAAACGTTAAGTTTCTGGACATGAGTTCCCATTCAAAATATTATGTACTCACTGCCCTCCACAAGTTATAGAAGTTTGTAATGGTAATTTCCGAACACCCTGTATATGGAGATCTTTAACTCCCATTGCAAAAGCTTATTAACAGAGATAGAGAATAATCAAGCGATTGTATGAATGTTGGGTTACCAATTCTAATATCTCATTCCTCCAAAAGACCATCAGTACTGGCATTATATTATGTTCTCCTAACTTTAACAACATTTCCAAGTGAGAACTTTTCACAGATCCACTAAGATCTGACCATGTACCAATTTTGTTGAATGTTATCAACAATATAATAACTCAAAAAAGCCAGCTCCTATATGGATGGAATATTAGAAAGTTTAATGGGAAGTATACAAGGTCATCTTATTTCAAAACACCTTTAAATCTGGGGATTTATCAAATGTGAGAAATTAGTATAATAACCTAAGAAGTTCAATACTGGATGCAGCAGAACATTCAGTACCAAGGAAAAACTCAGTGCAATTGAATAAGAGGCCTCTTTCTTGCTGGTGGACTGCAGACTGTTATAAAAGAATTGGCATAAGGATACTTGCACCTCATAAATACAGGAAAAGTCCTTCTCTAGATAATTTTCTTCAACTAACGAAAACTGAGGTACAAACTAAAAAGAAATTAAAACAACAAAAAGTCTCATTGGCGAACTTTACGCAAGAACTTAAGTGAATGTACGAACTATGTGAGGTATGATATTGTCTCAAGAAACCAAGAAGCAGGGTTTAACTGGCAAGAAGTACCCTCAAACAACTGGATGACTCCTGTTTAAAATCATTGATGACAGACTGAATCAGCCCATTGGAAATTTTGTATAATATCTTCTTTTAATCAGGCCTAATTCATTTCTCCCTCTTCTTTGCACGCTCGTTTCACTCTGATTTCTGGGTCACCCTTTGTTTGAGGCTGCATTTTCTTTAAATATGATGATAATGGAGGAAATAATTTTGGAATGACTTCTGGTAAAAACAGAAGCCTCTGACAAGGGAATTCTGGACAGTTCCCATCTGAGTTCTTGTGAACTTCCACTCTTGACACATCACATTCCTCAAGTTCAGTATGAATAATTCTTCTGTTGGATGTATTCGTCCACTTTTAATACATCACTTTCCATCAAGTTCAATAAAAATAATACTTGTGATGGGTGGATTCCAGTCGCTTCTGCAGATGTTTTTTATCCAACATTTTCTGCTTCCCCCTTTATTGGGGAATCTAAACACACCTTCTTCCTTGCTGGATTTGTAATTGCTCTTGCAACTAGGAACACAACATTTTTCTGGTGTCTGTAGATAGAATAATACACTGATGGTTAATATCTTAAACCACCTACTATTGTTTATGAATGACAATAGAGAGATCCAAAAAATAATTTTAAGGTCCAATGTAATTTTTTGTTCATTCTGTTGGCGAAGGTCGATCGGATAGCACAGCTGCAAAAATAAATGTATAAAGACATTACAAACTTAACAGAACGCTACACTTACTTTAGTGTTTTATCTTCGACTGTAGTCATGACTGTATGCTACAATTTTAGCAGAGTCCAATATACCACAAATATGTAATTCGAGACGTGTTATTTCGAACCACAGTATTTCATGCTGGTATTACAAAAAATAAAATTTTACATAAAACTAGAGTAAAAACCCCTTTCCACACGCTGTCCGTATGTATGTTTTACGTACTTCTGAATGTGTTACATTCTGAACTTTCTTTCAATTTTCCATGCACAATACAGGTAAAACTGTCCCACTCAGTGTTTTCGTTTGTAACGCACAGAAATAACCTTGGCCTCAAATTGTTACAGAATTTCTGTTGAGATGGACAGCTACCATTAGATGAACAGCTACCATTAGGTTTCGGGTGCGCTTGCTTTTCCTTTGTCGACTCTTCACTAGTTGGGGCCACCTGACAATCAGTTGCACAGTGCATAGCATCCTTATCGTTACCCCTATTGTTGCTCCTACTCAGCAATAGTGCTCATTACAACAGAAAACCTAAGGAACTATAGAGTAAACATTTTACATTGGCTGACCATTGCTTGTATAGCTACATATGTACTGCAGTGGGCCCACCCACGTCATGATAATTTTAAAGTGTGGTATATATGTACAGTGTACTGTACATACGTGACTATGTGTTTCTTAATGTTTTAATTCCTACATTACAGTTAATGGTAGGAGTAAGAAAATTTCTCCTGTTGAATCAGAAACTGGAGGCTATGGAAGGACTAGACTAAAGAAACTTGCTGCTGGGTATGGAGTCAGTGAAGTAACAGTTAGAGATGCCACGAAACAGGGATAAAATTGAGAAGTTTTCAGAAAACAAGAGTTCTATTTCGTCATTTGAACGGAAGTCAGTGAGTACGAAATGGAGGTGCAGACGATCTTACTGCAAGTTCAGGAAGGTTGGTTAGGTGGAATAAACGATACGGCGTAAGGCAGCTTGAAATTTATGGTACACATCTTTCTGTGGATACTCAAACTGTTGGACTATTTTGAGAGAAATTAAGAACAATAATACAAGAAGAAAATCTTACTCCTGATCAACTGCATAACTGTGATGAAACAGGCCGAAATTATAAAATGCTACCATCTAAAACTCTAGCTTACAAGGAAGAACAGTTGCCCCAGGCTGCAAAAAACGTAAAGAGAGGATAACAGTTCTTGCTGCATCGAATGTAATAGGAGACCATAAAGTGAAGCTGCTAAGCCTAGAGCTTTAAAAAATATCACTGCTTTCTGCACTGCCTGTTATGTATGTCCACTAAAAATATGCTTGGATGGAAAAACATATTTTTAAGAAGTGGTTTTTCGAAGTTTTTTCCCAGAGACTAAAAGATGCCTGAAGAAAAAGTTCTTGCCTTCCAAAGCAGTCTTAAAGCCTTACAACGGCTGGCTCACACCTGTTGAGGGAGAATTACAATGTGAAGGTATTCTAGCATTGTTCTTACCGCTTAACGTGACGAGTTTAGTACAAACTGACCCAAGGCGCTCTACAGTGCTGAGAAAAAAAGGTATCGTCGTTGTTTGCTCCATACGCTTCTACAAACAACAGGAGGTGATGGAACCATCTAAAAAATTCCATTAAAAAACTGCGAAAAAAGATGTAGTTTACTGGATAACGTATTCATGGACTGAAATAAAGACAGAGACACAAAAAGTCTTGGAACCAGATTTTACGGAATGAAACGAATACCTACAGTACAGACGAAGATGTCCTACCATTGGCAGAACTGATGAAAAAACTTGCTGTGTGTGAAACTGCGAATGCGAGTGATGTTTCAGAATAGATGAACAGTGATGAACAGATGAAATTGTACCAATGGTCACTCACACCGAGGGTTTGGTAGCGCTTGATGAGGCATTGCGTTATATCAAGCAGCAAGTGGAAGCTATTCAACTGACACTGTAAAGGCAACAGTGATGAAATCTAAATGGAATTTTTATATTTTATGAAGTTGCAAAGACCGTTAATAGTTATAGTTCATTACTGATAACATGATGTAATATCTTTAAATTTTTTTTTGTTTATTCTTTGGTAGCAAAGATGTGATGATTCGGGGATAGCTGCTAAGTAAAAGTCAATAAAGAAGTCTTAAGCAGGCCAAGTGGCGTGTGTTCTTGGTGATTTAAAATTAGACTAAATATGGTCAGGCAACATCTTTTGGGAACTGCCGCAAATATTACGTTACAGCAGTTATATTTGGTGACCTCGACGTGATAATAAGAAGATATGACGACAAACGGGAGCGTTTCCGAAGATCGCCTGGAAGCAAACAAGGTTAGCATCAAAATTCCGCCTTTTTGGAGTGAAAAACCCGAAATTTGGTTCTATCAGGTAGAAGCACAGTTCAGCATTTGCAAAATTGTCACAGAAGAAATTAAATTTAACCACCTAGTATCACAATTAGAACCAAAATACATCGAAAATATCTGGGACATTATTTGCGGCACAGATGCGAATAAATATTCGTTGGCTAAGGAACATCTACTGAATATTTTCAAAGAAAGTGAAGATAAGCGTATTAACACATTAAGTCCCAAATTAATTTTTTTAATTGAATTTTTTATTCCTGAATTATAATGTAGATAGTGTATGAACCACAATAAGTACAAAAATAGCCAAAAAATATTTATACATGCTGATATAATGGCCATCCTCAAAATAGGACACTGGGATCTAACAGTATCGTATAGCATACTAAATTGTATTTTAGTCTCAACTATTTTTTTCTTGTGAAATGGTACAATCGATTTCACACACAGTGTTACACGGCATTTAATACAATATGTTTTTGGTTTCCCATTGCATTTAGCTTTTACACATATTCTTTGCGTCCTTCTTTTGTCAATCATATGACCAATTCCATCAAATCTGATGTCTGGTATCACTCTCAATTGACTTGATGGGTATTCCATTGGACATCTAATATTCGGTCTTCCGAGTCCAATTTCAGGTATGTAACTGTAACAGCACGTCTGAAATCCAGTAAATCCTGTGCATTTTTCCCATGTGTTAGTCTGTAGAAGAGTCAGGCATTTACGATGGCCATTTCCAGCAAATGTGTAATAGGACCCAGTACCATTTTTTCCCTCTAATTACTGTTGCATATTTTCCAACTAACCGGTCATGGTGGTCAACACCTCCCATGTACGCGTTACACACCTTCAAAACGGCAGGTTGTTGCACTTGTGTCTTCTTACTTTCTTGTCTACTGTACCGCGTAGCTGCTCCCAAAGGTTCAACTTGGTCAAAATTTGTATCAATTGTAACACATCTGTTGTCGTGCCATCAAACAAATAAGACTTCACCATTCCTGTCGAACTGGTAGTCATAGTTTCCTCGAACTGTCTTTTTCAGTTAGTAGTGGACAGTCAGCGACTCGATTCTCTCTGACAGTCCCAGTTGCTCAAAAACCTAAATTTCTCAGATGAATCAGAAGATCTGTACTAGTGAAGAAATTGTCAAAGTACACACAATGATTCTCGGGTTTTTCAATGCAGTCCAACATGTTTAGGACTACTCTTGATCCCAATAGTAGGTCATCCCTTGCAGTATCTTCTGGATCCTTTCCACAGTATAAATCAAATTTGAAACAATAGCCACTTGCTCCACAAAGAGACCACAACTTACAGCCAAATCTAATAGGCTTGCCTCGGATAAACTGTCCATCTGGAACTGTATTGTTTACTAATGAGTAAGATATTCATAAATATACTTACATAATACACTGTAAATTTCAAAGTAACTTCATATCCTATAATTTATATATAAAAGAGGGGTCGTTACTTACCTCAGCAACAAAAACTGGTAAAATTACCACGTTCTAAAAAGGAAATACATCAGCAGTAGCAGAGTTTCATATTGGAACATGCAGCAATACAAATAACTGAAATGATAACACCAAGTCCCAGTGTCCTATTTCGAGTACACCAAATTTTATAACAATAGAAAACAATGAATATAACTCCAATTGAGCTAACAATGCAAGTAGTTTAAGAGACACATTGTTGACTATAAATAATCGCAAAAAGATCTTTGCCACATATTTCAAATATTACTAAATTGTCGATAAAGTAAACACCTGTAATAACGAAAAGTGTGCCTTAGTATTCAATAATCAATTAACGGTAGGATTTATTGCTTTTAATTTTCTCTAAGCATACATTTGTTATAAAAAGCATCAACAAATGACGTAGAACAGTAATAGATGCAAATTAATAATTTATTGTGTATTTATAAATGAATATGTGCTCTGTTCTCAAAATGGGACACTGGTACTTAATGGGTTAAGAGATTAGTTACTAGAATTGATCTGGGAGACCAAAAACCTAGTCAGTTATTACGCAAATTGCAAGCCTTGGCAGGTGTAGATGTGTCAGAAAATGTCCTAAAGACACTTTGGCTAGAAAAACTTTCGGATTCTATTATGAACATTTTAATTGTCAGTGACGAGGGAATCGAAAAGGTGGCTATAATGGCTGACAGAATAACAGAAATAAATCCCCATAACGAATTGTTCGTCACAAAAAGTGGTGCCTGTAGCCAACAGGATGTTTCGATAACAATGAGTGCCTTGATGACAAGAATTTCGGGGCTAGAGCAACAAATGGCCGCGCTGTCAACTGGTTATCGAGGCAGGTCTCGTAACAGAAGCTGTTAGCGTCAATGTAAAAGAAGTCGTAGTAAGTCTCGAAATAAATACATCCCCAAGGGCAAGTACTGTTATTACCACTTTCGCTTTGGGCAGAACTGCAAGCCTGAAAAATGCACACCTCCATGTAGCTGGACTGAAAAGGGAAACGCGACCCAGCAGCTGAATTAGCGGCAAGTTCTGCTGCCCAAGTCCATTGCCGCAAAACCCGCTTATCTGTAACCGACAAAAAACGGGATTGCAATTTTTAGTCGACAGTGGGGCGGATGTTACTGTAATTCCCACTCACGCAAATGTTAGTGGTGAGTCACCATATAAATTGTATGCTGCAAATGGTACCGAAATTCCTACATACGGAATCGAACTATTGGTCTGGGACTGCGACGTCAATTTCAATGGCCATTTATAGTTGCAAAGATCATTAAAGCTATATTCGGTGCCTATTTTTTGAATAAATTTCAACTATTAGTAGATGTCCATTATTAAAGATTAATAGATGATGTAACCAAGGTCAATGCTGAGGGTAAAGTTATGTAAATCTCAGAGGAAAACGTCCTGAGCACCATGAACCAAAACTCAAAATTTACAGATCTACTGTTACAGTATCCAGACATAGCTAAACCTAATTTGGTACCTAGCGAAATTAAACATGATGTCAAACACTATATTACCACTGAAGGCCCGCCTGTGTTTTCTAGGGCAAGACAATTAGACCCAAAGCGCATGGCGATGGCAAAACAAGAATTTAAATTCATGTTAGACAATGGCATCATTAGACCATCTAAATCTGCACTTGGCAAGTCCTCTCCATATTGTACCTAAGAAGGATGGCTCAATATGTCCGTGTGGAGATTATAGACGGTTAAATGAAAGAACAACTGCAGACCGTTATCCTGTACTTAAAATAGAAGATTTCCATTGTATTCTTCAAGGCAAAAACATATTTTCTAAAATCAATCTCTTTAAGGCCTATTATCAAATACCTATTGCTGAAGAAGATAGGCACAAAACAGCTGTAATCACACTATTTGGACTGTATGAATTTAATGTCATGAGCTTTGGCCTGCGCAATGCACCTTCAACATTCCAGCGATTCATTAATGAAGTTATGTTTGGGCTAGATTATGTGTTTCCTTACCTCAATGACATTTTAATTGCCTCATCCAGTATTGAAGAACACCAAACACACCTGAAACTAGTCCTGGAGCGATTGTCTAATTATGGACTTCGAATCAACATATCAATATCAACCTTTGGAGTAAATGAAATTGAATTCCTAGGGTACTGGATAACATCAGAGGGATCCTGTCCACTACCTGAGAAAGTGCAAGCAATTTTAGAGTATAAGTTACCTGACAAACTGCATGAGCAAACTACTACTGTCGCTACCTTAAAGATGTGGCACAGACACAAGCTGTTTTGCATGACTATCTTAAGGGAGCAAGAAAGAAGGATAATAGACAAATTCAGTGGACTGAAGAAGCAAAGAAAATGTTTGAGAAATCTAAACAAGATATAGTAAATGCTGCATTATTGGCTTATCCTAACTCGGAGTTACCCCTAGCATTACGTACAGACACATCAGATATTGCTGTTGGTTCTGTGCTCCAGCAACTGGAAAATGGAAATTGGAAACCTGTTGCATTCGTTTCACAGAAACTGAGTAAATCACAGAAGGGTTACAGTACCTATGACCGAGAATTATTGGGAATTTACCTTTCAATAAAAAAGTTTAAGCATTTACTGGAAGGAAGAGACTTTACAATCTTCACTGATCATAAGCCACTCACATTAGTTTTCAAGCAAATCAATGATAAGGCATCTCCTCGACAGATGAGACAATTGCAGTACATGTCACAATTTTCGACCGATATTCGTCATGTCAGTGGCCATGACAATATTGTTGCAGATGCCCTATCCAGAGTTGATGAAGTAGTAATGCTGGACTATGATGAAATTGCCAAAAACCAGCAACAAGACCAAGAACTACAGCAACTCCAAACATGGGACAACTCCTTAAACTTCAAGTCATATCAACTTCCATCAGTGAAAACATTGTGGTGTGACACATCCACTGCAAATATCAGACCTTATATTCCTCAACCTTTTCGTTATAAAATATTTCTTCATTTTCATGGTTTAGCTCATCCTGGCATAAAGACAACAGTGAAACTGTTGAGTAGCAGAGCCATTTGGTCAAACATCAAAAGTAATGTGCGACAGTGGACTAAATCCTGAGTCAGTTGTCAAAAAACCAACGTCACTCGCCGCACAAAATCACCGCTAGACAAATTTGAAGAACCTGATGAACGTTTCAGTGTCGTGCACATTGACCTCATTGGACCTTTTCCTCCTTCTAATGGCATGACTTATTGTTTAACTTGTATTGACCATTTCGCATCTTGGATGGAAGTCATACCACCTGAAGATATTTCAGCTGAAAAGTGGCAACAGCCTTCTACCAGCACTGGATTGCAAGATTTGGTGTACCATCACAGGTAACCACTGACCAAGGAACACAGTTTAGATCGCAGTTGTTTAATAATTTGGGCATAGTATGTGGTATGAAAATTCAGCACACAACGCCATATCATCCTCAATGCAATGGTAAAATTGAGCGACTACAAAGAACTATGAAGTCTGCAGTCAAGGCCCATAACAGTTCTAATTGGACAGAAATTCTGCCTACTGTTCTATTGGGGTTGCACACTGCAGTGCTAGAAACATCGAATCATTCCATTGCACAGATGGTATATGGGAAAACTATAAGACTCCCTGGTGAATTTTTTGAAGAGCCCACTACAAAGATTGAACTTGATTCATTTGCATCTAATTTGCAAAAGCAAATGCTTTATCTGAAACCTAATAGGCCTACACAAAGCAAGTCAAGATCAGTATTTGTTCCAAAAGATCTGCTAACCTTTTCCCATGTCTTACTGAGATGTGACAGTGTTAGAAAACCATTAGAACCTACATATGATGGTCCCTTTCCTGTCATTTCAAGACATGAAAAATATTTCACTATTAAAAGGAAGTGCAAACACATAAATGCGTCAGTGGACAGACTTAAACCAGCTTTTCTGCTGCAAGAAAAATGGGAATCAGAGAAGGAACTTCCAAACTTTTCCAAGGACACTGAACCACAACATACCATAGAGGAACAATCTCCAAATATCAGAGTATCGAAGTCAGAACGGATTATAAGGTTCCCACCTCGATTCTTAGAACAGTTGTCTCTGTGGAGAATTAATCATATATCATACCAGATATTGTAAAAAGTTTTTGTAATTATTTTGTATCATATCTTTTGTCATTCCAACATGTTTTTTTATTGATTTGTGTTAATGTTGTGCTGATTTTTTAAGAAAATTCCTTCATCACCATGTATTAATTCGTAACCATGTTACTGGTGGGGGAGAAGTGCAAAGGCAACAGTGATGAAATCTAAATGGAATTTTTATATTTTGTGAAGTTTCCAAGACCGTTGATAGTTACAGTTCATTACTGATAACATGATGTAATATCTTTAAATTTTTTTGTTTATTCTTTGGTATCAAAGATGTGATGATTCGGGGATAGCTGCTAAGTAAAAGTCAATAAAGAAGTCTTAAGCAGGCCAAGTGGCGTATGTTCTTAGTGATTTAAAATTAAACTAAATATTGTCAAGCAACATCTTTTGGGAACTGCCACAAATATTACGTCACAGCAGTTAAAACACCATGATTCTTAGAAGATGGAGCAACATTGCTGCTGAAAAGTGAGGTTCCGTTTTAAAACAAAGGACTATGGACAATTTCTTTAAAATGCAACCTATATTTTTGCAACTTGTAAATGTGTTCCCATATAAATTCATATAAAACAAGTATGTACTATATTGGTTTTTATTGTTTTTTATTATTTATTATTTGTTTTTTAATAATTATTGTGCCCATTAATCATTTATTCATGATTTACACATTGATTTAGTGATATTTCCACATTATCGGACTTTTTTGTAATTTGAGGTAGCCTCAGCCCCAATTAGCTCCAATTACTGACTCAAAAATACACAAACATTTCGATTTACTATCAAACATTCACATTGATGCAGATGCTCTAATGTAACATTGCCATACTGCAGCCCTCAAGTGGCTAATACAGGAGCTGTCCATGGACTCCTCCTCCATTCAAGTCAGTGGATCATGCAACAAATTTAAATTCAAATCATTTTCCTTTGGGGTCTTTATTGTTATAGCACTTATGGGATTCAGTGTCATATCAACACAATTGATGTGGGTATACCATATCAATTCCCATTCAGCTGCCAAAATTATGACTCATTATTGTAACTTGAGAAGACAGTTTTGGAACAAGAATGTATGAACTGGAGTTTTGAAGTTCCACAGCTATCACAGTTAAAACAATTTATCCTCACAGCTCTTTTTCCTTCTTCACAGCAGAAGCAATACCCATAAAGAAACATTAATATTTCATAGATAAACAGGATATTGCAACATAGCAATTATATCAGATTGTGACGTTACTGCTCAGCATTTAATGTGATGAAGGGGCAAATGTATGACACTGAATAAAGCTTGGCTCACCAAAGCCCCAGGGATGAGCTGGACACTGCCCGCTCTATGCTCTGTTGTTGCATTATCAAAATAATTTACAAAAATGTCGTTATGTGATCGAACAACTGAGCATAGACAAGTTATGTGAATTATAAATTAATGAACATAAATGGCCAGGGAAACATTTGTAATAAAGATAAGCAACACTGCAAATTTAATGCAAGCTGTGACATGCACTAGGTACATAAGTTCCCTTACCAGCGCTCTTAAATGCCTATGAACAAGATTTGATTAGTGATTCGAAGCGTATCCACATAAATAAAATCACACCACTCTGCTGTACTCACCGATGGCAGAAAACTAGAGTCTTCCCTTCTCAGCCTATGTCTTGAATCTTTCTTTCTTCCCTTCTGTCCCTCCTGCTCCCAAGAGCATCTGTTTCCCCACTAAAATCATCAACATCACAACATTTCAGCCAATGGGAGCTCGAACAGCTCCCCAAGAAGTTGCACACTTCATACAACAGATGGACCACCATTCCGACACTAATGATTCTATAACTAAAATACATATTCTAATCGACAGGTTATGACATGACATGTCCATTGACATCTAACAGCAACATATTTGTGCTTCTAGTGCACACTAATTTATATTATAATCAGCACTGATCACAGACTAATAAATCGATTCACTAATAACAATATATTGCTTCATTTTATGAGAATAAGTATCGAGAATGGTCTGGTTCAATACCCAACGTAATGTTATAGAATATTTGACTACTATTGTTTGTTACATGAAGGCTACTGTTCAATGCTGTTACTGGACTTACGGTTTATTGTGTATCATAGAATCATTTATCACCCAGTAAATGTAAATATTTGCAGTGGAATGAATGGTTTGACAGCAAATGTGTTTATGGTTCCTGTTGGAAATTTTTTGTGCGATGTCTTACATTCCATTGATTGATTGCATTTACTGTACCAGTTTTTCTGGTCTCTTTTCGGAATATTTAAGTGTGTGTTATATCTGTCGTTATCCAACCACATACACTACTTTGGGTCCAACTACCTGCAGTCGAAGGCAACTCTCTGCAGATGGCTGTAAAGATCATGCCGGCAAAACCCCGTCACTCACCCGCTCTAATCCCCTCATTGTCCATAGGCTGACTCATTACTTACTCAGTGGAAACAATTTCCAACCTTGTAGCTTTTTGTTCTTACCCTATTCGAACTCAAAACCCACTTAACTATTTATTTTGTTCTACCACAACTTCGGAATTTCCACGTGACTCGTTAAGTTATGGTCTTCTGTTGTGTGTCCTTGTCGCACTTGCCGAATGGAAATTACACCTCGATCGCTCAACAAATGTTAACCGCTGTTTTTGTTCATTTCCAGCCAAAGATTTCTCCCTAGAGTCGTTATGTTATAACACCTCCATTTAATGTGACATTTAGCTTCCTGTATGGCACACAAAGTACCACCTAGCATAAGTTGTGACATTGAACATATTCTAAAAATTAGTGTCTAACCAGTAATTTAAACAACCTGTGGCGCACTTATTTTAACTACAAGGATCAGCAGAAACCAATACACTGCGTGTACAGTCATCATTAATTCAACTCGAACATCTGAATTAGAATAATAAAACTGTTTTAGCTTTCCAACTTTTAGATGTCTTTTAGGAATTTGTATTCATTTGAGTGGATTATTGCTTGCCTTAGTTAGTTAGTTAGTTAGTTAGTCACATGTCCCATGGATCATTTTTCATGATCGATAGAAATGATGTGGAGCGAGTAATTGTACACAACATCGCAAATTAATTTGAACATGTCTAAGGTTTTTTTTTACAAGAAGAAAAAAAGATATATACATGTGACTTAGTAATTCCTACCCATCACCTTTTAGACATCACAGTGATAGAAATTCTTCTATGGAATAGGAGGAGTTGTCAAGGAGAAACTGTTTGAGTTGGTTATCAAATTTCACTTTGCTGTCTGTCAGACATTTTATGTCAGTGGGTAAGAGGTCAAAATTTTTGTCGCAGCACTGTGCACTCTTTTTTGTGCTAAAGACAACCTTAATGTGGAGTAATGAATGTCATTTTTCCTTCTAGTATTGTGATTATATACCTCATTTTTTCTTTTGAACTGTACTGGATTATTTACAACAAACTTCATAATGGAATAAATATATTGTGAAGCAGTAGCCAGAACTTTCATTCTTAAAGAAGAATAAAAATATGCAAAACGTGTCAAATTACTGATTTGTCTCTCCCAAATATTTGCAATGATTCTAATCCCATATGTGGCTGAACTAAGTTGTTTTAGCAGTTCCAAATTGTGTCTTTTCCAATCTCAATTCTCATCAAAATAAAACCCCTAAAATTTTTGAACTTTCCATCGTATTTATTATTTTCCTCACCATGTGTTACACTTATCACTGCTGCCGTAAATCTAGATGTGCAGAGCGAATATGTTGTGTGTTTTTTAAATTGAGTGTGGAACCATTTGTAGAAAACTGCTCAATGATACTTTTAAGAACTTTAACTTCTTCAATTTCTGAACATATACTTGGGATTATTAAGATACTGATGTCATCGGGAGAAAGAACTAATTCTGCTTGTTGCATACTTGTCACCAGTTAGTGGAAAGATTACTAAATTCTTATTTCTATGACCACTTACAAACTCTTCAGAAACCAGAGACACATTGCTTTCTGAGTCAGGAGGCACGCATACCTTTTCATCACACATCTCAATCTCTATAACTGGTTGTATAATTTCAGCTTCTTTCGTCTCTAAACATTTCTCCCTTATTAGATCATTTGTGATAGCCCTTCCTCTTTCTTCAACTTCAAATTTATGCATCTCATCTGTCGAACAACCTTCAACATTTTCACGTCCCTATACCCAAATGGAAGCGATTCCCTGGTCTGAAACACCCAAGCCAGTTGTGACACAATCAATGTCCACAACGTTATCTCCTGAAATTTCTCCCTCACCTTCCCTTACCAATAAATGTACTACTTTTGTTAACACACACTCAACCTTTTCCAGATCCACTGTTGAAACACATGATACACTATAACTAGCTTCTTCAATATCCGCTGATACAATATACAAAGCACCATAACTATTTCCTTCAATGTCCATCAACACATTAAAAAAATTTTGTGGTCACTACCCACATCACAAGGATTGCTGCTGTTAGATTCTGTGCCAGTCAAGTTTAATACAGTCTATTTCCGTCAAATTTGCACTTACTTCTGGTCTCGAATTTGATATCCAGTTTTTCACCAAACGTTTTCTATTGTTATTCTTTTCTTCCCTTGAATCAAATAAACTTTCCAGCCCCATTTCATAGTCATTTAAAATATTTTTCTCACTTATCCCTCTCCCATTTTTATTACTTTGCTTCATACTACTCTCTACTTTCATCTCTTCCTTCCTCCATTTCCGTTATTAAAGCTCTGTTATCCAGGTTCCTTAGATTTGTTACCCATTGTGTGCTTTTGATGACAGTTTATTTTGAGTTCTGTACCAGAGACGTGGCGAAAATTATTTTTCCGATCTTCTGTCATTGTTATATGGTCCTTCTGTTTCCTACCACAATTCCTAAAATTTCTTTCTTGACTGTTGTCCACTTGATAAGTATACGCATTGCTGTTACTGTTCAGATGAAATTGATTATGTTGGTTTCATTCATGAACGGTGAAATTACCATAGTGATTCCCATTGTCTTGTCTGCTGTAAAACTTTTGCAGCTTAAATTTCAGTGCCAGTTCTAACTTTTCTATAAAATCTGGAAGTTCACCAATTGAGTTGGTCAGGCTAATCACTAGGTCCCACTACAAAGATTCTGTGCCTCATCGCTTGATTGTTGTAATTTCAGTCAGAAAATCCAGCAGCCAGCTTATGTGCATTAGCTTATTTTGCTCACATACACAAATCCCTTGCATCCTCATATTTCCATGTCTGTAACTTGGGCCATTTAAGAATTCATTATGAACTCATGTCTACCACGCCTAACTCAAGAACGTATTCACGAAGCACTTTTCAAACACTACGTAACTGATAAATGAATTATTCATCATATTTGTCTGTGATTGCACATCACCATTTAACTGCCTTTTAAGTAATTTGAACATAGTTTCATCAGACATTCCCTGTGCAAAACTATCTCTGCATCTGCATGAGGCAAGAAAATTTGCCATCACCCCAGCTCACAACACATCTTTCCCACTTTTACATCTATCAATTTTTTTACCTCACATATTTTTCTTTCCACCTGAATGACATTGTAATGTAGTAAGTTATTACGAAATAACATTCGATGCGGTAAGGCACACAGCCGTGTAGCACAGTGGCATCAGGATGGCTACGTTTTTTTTCACTCAGACTCACAGTGCAAATGATGCTACTGGCTGTGTGTGCGGTCTCAAGTAACATTCAGTCGGTACACAAATTCATACCCCCTACAAATCTAAATAAACCATAGTAATTGTCATCCGATTTTGTTCAAACTTGGTGCGCAATCTTTTGTTATTAAGGAAGGGGTCCTGTCAAAATTTCAGAATTTTATCTATTATAATTACGAAGATTGAGAAAATTACTTAACTGTCCTAAAACCGACACTTAGGTTTCAAAACTCAGGAACAATAACCAAATGTCTTTTATTATCATCTGAAGTCATAACAAAGCTCACAGTATATAACATGACTTAATTGGAGTATCCTTTGCAAAACTTCAATTACTCTACGTTATGTAGTACAAAAATCATTCAAAATTAATATTATTTTTTGGTGTGATACATGGGAATGAATGAGAGAGTATATGACGGACATAGATTAAAACTTAATGTCATTTTATGTACAACCTTATAAAATCGTACTGTGGGAAAACGTGTGTTTCAACCAAGTTGCTGATTATGTATGTCGATGGGTGCTTGCTTTTGTAAGAGAGCAGCCAGAATAAAAGTCTGAAGCGGAATAAGATTCTATATTAATTTAAAGAATATTTTGGATTTTGTTCTATTTTATTAAACAATACATTATAAATTGAAATCGTAATGACATTAATGACTGGTTATTGGTTGGCTATGGCAAGTTTTGCCACGAGAATGATCCGGAAGGAAGATTCTGATTGGTCGTTCAGATCACTACCTAATCAGAATTAAGCAGTTCCCCGTGCAGATAGATAGATAGGCAGTGGGGAGAGGAGCATCGAGAGGCTCTCTCTGACCTGCTTCCAGGTAACACCATGCTAGATGTCTCCGTGAATATAGTATGTAATATGAAGAACTAGTGAGATCATTTCAGATAGAATGTGTCGTGACTACAGCGGTTTAAGTTACAAACATTTTGAGGGACATATGATGTTTCAGAATTAAGTAGTTGAAGTTTTATAGGCATGTGAACTTTTGGTCGTAGAGGCAGTTCCGAGTGGCATATTCCGTGTTTTTGATGGATTACTTCTGTGAGCATTTCTGACATAGAAGACCATTGAAACGACCTGAAGTTAAACTCGCTAATAGGGGTGGGTCAGTGACTGTTAGATCACAAAATTAATTGGGTCGGACGTGCAGAAATTCTGGCTGCTTTTATGTGTGAAATATTTTGGATAAACAATGAACTCGGAACGATAAAGCATTTGCATCATTAAATAGGGACTTGACAGCCATTTCATGTGATTCCTTGCGAACAAAAAGACGATAATAGAATTTTCAAATGCTACTGCAATTAAACTACATTCCCCTACTGCCCAAAATTTGTGAAAATGAACTTACAGGAACTGGTTTCCAACTCGAGTTACACAGCCTCTGTGTGGTAGGTGTTAGGTAGTGGTTTCATCAACACTGCTTTACACTGCCTAGCATGTATCTACTACTGCAGAGTGAAGGGACGTCAGAAGGAAGAAATATGAAGAAATATAGAGGCAGGTGAACTGTCTGATGAAAGTGACTGAGAGAGAGAGAGAGAGAGAGAGAGAGAGAGGGAGTAAGGAGACGAAAGAACGGCTGACCGACCCCGCCCCGCCGTAACTGGTGCATTTAGCGCCTAGGAAATGATAAGTTCGAGTGTATACAAACTTCAAAAGCAGCAGTGCAAATAATCAGATAAATGAAAGACCCACACATGTATAAAGAAATTTTAATAGGACCACAGTAACGGAGTGGAGAATATAGTGGCGAGAACAACCGGTGTAGAAAGCGGCAACAGCTGAATATCGCGAGGCAAGGAGCAACAGCAGCCGGGAGTCTGCGGCGGTTGGTAGCAGTGGCCAGAGTATGGACCCAGAAACTACACCTGCAGGGCCAGAGCTTGGTGAATGGACCCGCAAGAATATCTCGCCATGCTGATGATGGTAGATAAAAGCTCTTCGTTTGGTGTGTGTGTGTGTGTGTGTGTGTGTGTGTGTGTGTGTGTGCAGTGAAACTTGTGAGCATGGTGTAAAATAATAACCATGAGATAGTAGACGAGAAAGTGGGGTGGATTTGGGTAGAGTAAAATATGAAGATGATGCAGTGACTAGTTAATTTAATTTTGATGTATCACAAGTAAATGATAATGGTCTGCCAAATTCAATGTATGTTAATTATGAGAGTGATAATGGACAGAACATGGTGGAAACCGATGTCCCATTTATACCTGTTACTGTTACAAAAATAAAGCAGGAGCCAGTGTCAGTTGCTTGTGAGCAGAAGGATAGTGTGTGAGATATGTTAGCCAATATTTTAAAACATGAAAGGTGAGATGAATATCAACATGAAATAAATGGGTTCTGATATTGACACTAAAATGAAGAAAATTGGTTCTGATATTTAAACTTCATTAAGTTCTGTCATGACCAGATTGAACATTGAAATAATTGGGTTGCATGCTGAAGTTGATGGACTGAGGTCTGAAGTTAATCAAGGTTTACGAACTTATGAGCAGAAATGGAATCCAGAATGGAAAATAAAATTTCTAAATTACGAGATTTATGGAAAAATGATATGACTTTGTTTAGTAATGGTGTAAAAAGTGAGGTTAATATAGTAAAACAAGAGTGTAATCATGATGTTGTAATAGTAAAAAGTAATTGACTTCTCGGATTAAGAAAGTTGTTGATGACAACAAACAGTTAAAGGAACAAGTAAATACAGAATTAGATAAAATCTAGGAACAAGTCAATAATGTGGGAAAACAATGTGAGGATAGTCACATTGTAATGGAAACCAAATTAAGGATGAAAAAGATGTGTGTGCGAAATTTGAAGTGCAAGTGGCTACTAAAATTACTAACATAGAAACGAATGGAAGTCAGTTTAGTACTGCTGTAGATGAATGACTGTGTGACCATGAAGGTAGACTAAACAGAGTAGAACAGAGTGTTAATAACAGTAGTGGTTGTATAGTACCTAGTGGTGTAATAGTATCGTCAGAAATTGGATATGTGACTCATCGGCAATTTTTGCGGTTCGACCCGAGTAAAAATGTACATCCAAAGGAATTGTGTAGTGTTTTTGAAGACGTCTTGCCCAAGTTTTGGAATGACAAACAGGAAATTGGTTTCATTACTTCAAATTTGATGGAGAAGCTAGAATTTGGGGAAATTGGGCATCAGATAAATATGACAAGTTAGAGGAGTTTAAACAGGCGTTTTTTGAGGAATATTGGGGCAAAAGAAAGTAGATGGAAATTTTAAACAAATTTTGGGCAGGGGAAAAATTTGATCCAAAGAGAGAAAGTATTAAAAGATTGGTACAAAAATGGGTAACAATTTTATCGCATTCGAACTCTAAAGTGGAGACAGAACAGATTATTATGGGAACAGAGAATAAGTTGCCTTTATACTGGCAGAATAAAATGATTTCGGCATCTAGTGATGATATTGACAAAGTCATTCATTATCTGGAGAGAGTAGAAAATATTTTAAAAGAGGAGAAGAGTGTAAGAAGATATTATAGGACTCACATTAGGCAAAGTGAAAACTGAGCTGTAGTACATGTAAACAGAACAGGAGTACAAAGATCTAATAATTACAGAGGCACATTCCGAGGGCGAGGGGGTCCTTGTGGAAATAGATATAGCGACAGAGACAGAAACATTGAATATAGACAGCAGCAACCAGCTGACAGGGTGATGTGGCGCAGATCGCCAGTCAAAAGGAATTTCAGGGTCAATGACCATGTAGAAGAGGAGGAAAACAAATGGCAGTCTGTAATGGCGCTCGCATTTGCAGACTAAAGCAGCATAATTTAAACCTGCTAGGAAAACCTTCTGTAAGAAAAACACCAGCTGAAGAATTTGGGGGCAATGTGGTAGAGATAATTATTGCAGAGGAAAGAGACACTGTAAGAAATTGATTTTTCAGGGGAAATGTAGTCGAATTTTGTGAGAGAAAAGATCAACACAGCGATTCAAGAAACCAGGTTAATAAGGAACAGATAGTAGAAAGTAACGATTCAGAACAGGTTGTGAGGGTGAATGAGCACTGCAAAGCAGATGAGGGGCTTACCGTAAACTGTGAAATTAGCACAAAAATAGGGGAAACGGTATTGGAGGTACCGGAGGTAGAGAATAATACGGCAGACGAAGTTTTGTATAGATTAAATGGAATAGTTTCAGATAGTGAGGAAAAAGAAACAGAAGAGAAGGAAGCAAAGGGTAATTTTGAAAATTCTGACAACACCATGGCAAGAGTTGCAGAATCTGGTGATACTATTAAAGAAGGGGAGTATTTAAAGAAGTGTTTCAATTTATCAATAGTGGACAGACTAATGAAAGCTGCCAGAGATAAAGAAGAAGACGAAACCCCAGTGAGCATGTGCGTTATTTCCACAGGCGTTTTAGACTTCAATAGACATGATGTGATGCAGGATTTGTTAGAAGAACCTGATTCTGAATTCAGAAACTACAGGACAACCTATAATCGAAGTGACGATTTTTTATGAAAAGGTTCCTTATTTATTGGATAGCAGTTCTGATGTATGTGCAGTGTCACAGTGTTTTGTAAATGAACTCCCTGCTAGTAAGGAGGTGTTTATAATGCCAGTGGGCGTCATAAATATTATGGTAGCCACAGGGAAAAATAAAAAAGTAGTTAAACATGAAATTATGCTACAGTCAGGTTTGGTGAGGTACAATTGGATCAAATTTCTTTTTATAATTAATGGATTAAGAGTTGAAATGCTGGCGGGTGCAGATTTCTTACAAATGTACCAAGGAAAAGTAGATTTTCGAAATAATGAAGCAGTCATTGTAGTAAATGGAAGAACAATAGTTACAGCTTTCTCTGGAAAAAGACAATACGTATCCAATGAGCAAAATTACATTCCTATATGGTATTGCTGAATGAAAGAGTATATTGAGGGGTATAATGAATATGGCGAAAGGAAGGAAGTAAATCCTTCTGAGGCAGAAAATATCAGGATGAAAATTGATGAAAAAATACATGAATTATCAAATTTGACTGAAATACAAAAGGACGATGGGGACAGTAGTAACTAACATTCATCGGGGGATGCGTGTTCTTTGGGTCGTCAGATGTTTGACGAACACCAGGCATCCCGAGTTGTTGGCAATATTATTTCCTTTTCGTTTCGTATTGTCAACCTAACTCTTCATCATTCAGAACTTATTGCAATCTTCTTTCCTTCTTCCCTATTGTAGTGAAGAATGGAGGTAAAATGTAGATAAAGAGAATAGGGGCATCAGAAAATAAGAGAGGGAGTAAAAGACTATTTTGGCAGTAGATGATTAAAAAAAACTAACAGGTGTTGATGTGGAATGAAAGAAGCGAAAGAAATGAATAATTAAAGGAATAAAGTAATGTGACTATGTAATAAGTAAATTTTAAATAAATTTTGAAACATACAGAAATCTTGTAAGATGTTTGGAGTAAACGGGAATAAGGGAATTAGAAATGAGTAAATATTTTATATATGTGATGTGTGTTTGAGAGCCACAGAAATTGGTATAAGTGATTTTCAGTATTTTCGACAATTTTGCATTCTCTTTGTATAATAATTTATTTTCTGTAAAATCATGCAGTTTAAATAGTAACTGTAAAGGAAATATTTTTTCTGAAAGGAAAAATTAATAGAGAAAATGTTTGTAATTTTTTTGGAATAAGTATTGCTTTCAGCAGAAACTTGCTTAAGTAATCTATCATTAAGGAAGGCATAAAATGATTGTTAAAAAAAATAAGGCAGTAGTGCCAATTTGGGTACTGTTGGTGTTTGTGAATATGGTTAATTCATTTTCTACTGAAAATAATTAGAACTATATGAGACTATGGTATACAAGATGTTGGATTGCAATGAATATGGAGCTGTCTTGGGAAAAAGTTTTGTGAAAAAAAATAAGCAATAATTTTTGAGTATACTAAAATTTGGAAGGTTCCTTGTAAAATTAAGGACTATCATAAATATATATGTGTAAAGTTAGGATGCAGACCTTAAGAATGGAGTCTTAGACTTACTTTATTTTGCAGGTACGAAAATTTGAAAAACTCGATATGAGAATGTAAAAAAAAAAAAGATTTAGGACTGAGGCTGGAAGCTGTATCTCAGTGGTGTGCGTATAAAGCAACTAAAGTGTAAGTGCGCAAAAGAAAATTGTTATACCAAATATGTGACGCTACAGGAAGTCAGTGTTTCGTTTTCTTTTTTATTATATAAAAAGGACGTACCCTCTATGTTCTCATCTGTTGAAAGGTCATTCCCCAAAGCAATTATAATAATATATTAGGTTAAATAAACGCTAACGTAGCAACTTGTAAAATGTTTGATTATGTTCAAAATAATATAGAAATGTGTAAGATAATTCTTCGTAGGAAAATTTAATTTCAAGGAAAATTCGAATATTTGCTGACGTAATGGGTTTGGTAATATTTTCTTTTTTGATAAATGTTAAAAAGAGGAATTTTGTACGAAAGATAATAATTCTGAAGAAAAAAGGAAATTTTGTAAATTAATTTTGCTAATTGCTATCAAGTCCAAGCCTCTGAAATTTGATGTCACATTGTGAAAAAACTGTAATGTAAGTTTTGATATTTTGTTCACCTGAAAATTTATTTTTTGTAAGTAAGAACAGCTTTCATTTGAAGCCCCATAGTGAAATGTCTCGGTGTAGTTAAAGAGTTCAGTAATAACATTGCCATTGTAAGAACTTCAAATGCACTCAGAAGTAATTTTAGTTTCTTAGGGGGGGGGGGGGGTGTAATGTAGCAAGTTATTACAAAATAACATTCGATGCAGCAAGGCATGCAGCCATGTAGCAAGGTGGCTTTAGGATGGCTACGTTCTTTCTTTGCTCTGACTCACAGCACAGCTGACGCTACTGGCTGTGTGAACGGTCTCAAGTAAAGTTCAGTCGATATGCAAATTCATACCCCCTACAAATCTAAATAAACCATAGTAATTATCATCTGATTTTGTTCAAACATGGTACGCAATCTTTTGTAATTAAGGAAGGGATCCTGTCAAAATTTCAGAATTTTATCTATTATTGTTACGAAGATTGAGAAAATTACTTAACTGTCCTAAAACCGACACTTAGGTTTCAAAACTCAGGAACAATAACCAAATGTCTTTTATTATCATCTGAAGTCATAACAAAGCTCACAGTATGTAAAATGACTTAATTGGAATTTTCTTTGCAAAACTTTAATTATTCTACATTATGTAGTATAAAAAACATTCAAAATTATTATAAACATTCAAAATTATTATTTGATTACTATTATTTTTTGGTGTGAATACATGGGAATGAATGAAGAGCAGCCAGAATAAAAGTCTGAAGCGGAATAAGAATCTATATTATTTTAAAGAATATTTTGGATTGTGTTCTATTTTATTAAATAATATATTAAAAATTGAAATTGTAATGATGTTAATGACTGTTTAGTGGTTGGCTATGGCAAGTTTTGCCACGAGAATGATCTGGAATGATCATTCTGATTGGTCATTCAGATCAATAGCTAATCAGAATTAAGCGGTTCCCACGTGCAGATAGTTAGATACGCAGTGAGGAGAGGAGCATGGAGAGAGGCTCTCTCTGACCTGCTTCTGGGTAACACCATGCTAGATGTCTCCGTGAAAGTAGTATGTAATATGAAGAGCTAGTGAGATCATTTCAGATTAGAATGTGTTGTGACTACAGCGGTTTAAATTAAGAAAATTTTGAGAAGAATGTGATGTTTCGGATTTAATTAATTGAAGTTTTATAAGCGTGTGAACTTTTGGTCGTGGAGGCAATGCCGCGTGGCATATTCCATGCTTTTGATGGATTACTTCTGTGAGCACTTCTGACATAGAAGACCATTGAAACGACCAAAAGTTAAACTCTCTAATAGGGGTGGGTCAGTGACTGTTAGATCATAAAATTAATTGGTTCGGACTTGCAGAAATTCTGGCAACTTTTATGTGTGAAATATGTTGGATAAACAGTGAACTTGGAACGGTAGAGCATTTGCATCATTAAATAAGGACTTGACAGCCATTTCATATGATTCCTTGTGAATAAAAAGACGTTAACAGAATTTTCAAATGCTACTGCAATTAAACTGCATTCCCCTACCGCCCAAAATTTGTGAAAATGAACTTACCGGAACTGAGTTTCAACTTGATTTACGCGGCCTCTATGTGGTAGGTATTAGGTAGTGGTTTCATCAACGTTGCTTTACACTGCCTAGCATGTATGCACTACTACAGAGTGAAGGGTCGTCGGAAGGAAGTAATATAGTGGTAGCTGAACTGTTCGATGAAAGTGACAGAGAGATAGAGAGACTAAGGAGACGAAAGAACGACAGACTGACCCCGACCCACTGCAACATCTTCAGTAGTTTTGCCCATTTCGGTTAGAATCTGTGGTAGCTTCCTCTCAATCATATCCCATATACCCATTTTAATTTTCCAATCTCAGTTTATATGTCCATGTTCAAATTCCCCCTCTCAGTTCAGAACTCACATTATAAATACTAGTTTGTATGTCTTCCATCATCATCGACAACATCTGTGCAGTTGGGCCCTCCATAACTAAATTTTCCCAATTTGATTTGGCACTATTCGATTAGGAACAACAAGTGCACATGGAGTGTTTAATCGGGACAAAATCTGTTTCTGTCATTGAGCCTGCTAAGTCATATATTTACATTTTCTCTGCCAGTATTTAGCTTTTCTGCCTTGATTACTGTCTTTGATTTGTTGCTGACCCGAAAGTGAAGAATTCTGCCGACGATGGACTATAGTCGATGTCGATGGAGATCTATGTGTCGTAGCCGTAGCCGTTTCTGAAACCTGTGCCTTCATTCGAGTCTCCACTGCTGCAGCCGACGTCTTGTACTCAGCAAACGTTTGCGTTGCTGTCTTCTTCTCATTTGAACATTGCTCTACAGTACATCTCCCGCGCCAAATTTCTATCGTCTTCGTATCCCGGACGAGAAAACCCCATTTGCGATGTAACTGCTCTGCGTTTGATGTGACAGAGGGGCAAATGTACCGCTCTGAATAAAGCTTGGTCTGCAAAAGTCCTAGGGACGAGTCGTATACCGTTTGCTTTACACCCTGTTGCTGCGTTGGCTAAAAGTGATCCTATGTTCGAATAATTTATGGTAGAAAAGTTATGTCAGTTATAAAATAATGAACATAAACAGACATGGAAAGCAATTGTAATAAACATAGGAAACCATACATATTTAACTTTAAGAGCAGATGATATATTCAGTAAGCACCAAACTCCTACTGAATGGTGGTCCTAAAGCAGTTTTATAATTAAAAAGCTATTGAAATATATCAACAGCCTTTGAGTTAACTAGTGTGATATGAAGGAGGACACAATCCCCCAAAGATCAAGGTGCGATGTGCACTCAGTACATAAATTCCTTCACTCGAATTCTTAAATGCCCATAAACAAAATCCGATCCGAGATCCGAAATGTCTCTGCATAAATAAAACCATACCACTCTGCCAGATTCACAAATGGCAGAAAGCTACTAGAGTCTCTTTCTCGCTCGATGTCACGACTCGATCTTTCTTTGTCTATTTCCTCTTGCTCTCAAGAGCTCCGCTTCCACCACTAAAATCCACCAACGTTACGACGCTTCAGCCAATGACAGCTCGAACAGCTCCCCACAATGATACTGACTTTGTACAACACTTTGACATTGACGCAGATGGGTCACCATTGCTACACTAATGAATCTATAACTGAAATATATATCCTTAATCGACAGGTTATATCGTGACATGTCTGCTGACACCAGTCCTTATCATTTTAATTACACTGATGGTAATAAATCGCAACACCAAGAAGGAGTTGTGCGACGTAATCGGAATTTGGTAGGCGTGTTTCTTCATTTGAAAGATAATGTCTATTCAAATTTCGCGCCAGTCGAGTAAGAGTGGCGCTAGCAGCACCACTATGAGGATGAAAATCAGGTATGCTTAAGATAAACTCTGTAACTGTCGTGAGCATTAGTGACCCATAATACAGGATGTGGTGGGTTGATGTTAGTCAAGAATGCCCTTAAGGCGACAAAGATCCCATTATCAACATCTCGCTGCGTTTGAACGAGGCCGTATAATAGGGCTGAGAAGCTGGATGTTCCTTCAGCAATACTGGAGAAAAACTTGGCAGGAATATAGCCATTGTACATGATTGCTGCAGTAGTGGTCACGAGAACATACGGTCGCAATTTTAAGATGGGGTCTGGATGGCCACGTGGCACTTTGGAGAGGGAAGACCACTGTGTTTGATGTATGGCTCTGGTGCATCACACTGCATCTGCAGGATCAATCTGAGTACCAGTTGGCACCACAATGACACAACGAATTATGCATATTGGTTATTCTAAGAACAGCTCCGAGCCAGATGGTCTGTAGTGTGCATTCCACTGAACCCAAACCATCGCCATTTGCGACTTCAGTAGTGTCAAGCGAGAGCTCAGTGATGGGCAGGGTGGATGTCTTTTGTGTTTTCTGATGAAAGCTGATTCTGCCTCAGTGCCAGTGATGCCCATGTGTTAGAAAGAGGGCAGTTTAGGACTTGCAACCAACTTGTCTGTGTGCTAGACACACTAGACCTTCACTTTGTCCAGTTATGTCCTGGGGTGTTGTCCTGTACGTCGGCAGGAACACTCTCGTGGTTACCCCATGCATCCTGAATGCATATTCAGACGTCAGTCTAGCGATTCGACCTGTTGTGCTGCCATTTTCTAGTCGTGTTTTCCATCAGGGTATCGCTCGCCCACATACCGCTGTTGTAAACATGCTCTACGAGTGTCGTCATATTGCTTTGACCTGCACAATCACGAGATCTGTTTCCAGTCGAGCGCATGTGCGACACCATCAGACGACAACTCCAGCGTCATCTGTAACCAGCACTAACTGCCCTGTTTTGGACGACCAAGTGCAACAGTCATGGAACTCCATCCCACCATCTAACATCCGGCACCTGTACAACACAATACATTCACGTTTTCATGCTTGCATTCAAAATTCCGGCGCTTACTCCAGTTATTAGTGTACAACCATTTCACATTCCCAGTGGCTTATCCCACACTTACTTTAACCTGTTATACTGGCATGTAATTACTGGCGCCGTAAGGAGGTGCGAATAATGTGAATTATTTCGATGTGTATGGCTCATAGATACTCTCATCAGCAGCAATTGACGAATTTGAGTTCGCACTTCCACAGTCTCTCACTACGATTACCACTGTAACAGTTTCAATTGATTGATATATTAACAGTTCTTTGAACACAGTTATATTTGTCTTCTTTCTTGAAGAAGAAGATGCAGCGTCCGGGTCCATGATAAACAAAACAGTATACTACAGTCATAAATAATGTCGCCATATGTTCCGAACTTTGCAGGCCACAGTGGATCCAGATATCATTTTCGGGATCAAGCAGTTTAGAACTGAAAGAAACTGCCTCCCTTTCCACAAGATATATTGTGTAAAAACTTTTGTAGTAGTACATACGTTGTCTGACACACGCACCAAGAATCATAACAGGAATAGACTGATACCGGAAGAGTGAAAACTTTGATAGCAGAATATGGAAACATTAGAATACAGATTTCTTTTCTTACACCTCTTTTTGGCTTGAGCATTTTTATATTGCATCCTTTCCCTGCACAATGTTGTGATACTTATTAAATGACGTATACTTGATGGCTAATCCAAAATAAGATGTACCATACCTGAAGCCTACTTTACACTGGTGTTGTCAATGATTACTGGACGACTGGATACAGTAGTGGTGATGTTACAAACATTAACGCAGATAATCATATTTCGCATGGAAGTACCATTTAAACTACTTTTTTTGCCTGGTTAGAAATCAAGTACCTTTATTTTTGGCCATGTTTACATCTTATTTATTCCCTGCACATGTCATATTCATTTGTTTTACAATTAATTCAAATGAAATTTACAAAACTTTAAATGTTCAGTTTCTGAGAGATCATGACTCGGCAAAGGGCAGGTTTGAATTAGAGTCTTTTGCTCCATTTTCGAGATGTAACCACCACCGATAGTTTGCATGGCCACATTTCCAGTTTTTAAGTAGTGTTCTTTCTATGCATACCTCATGGGACCATCGGTATGACTATAGAGAACAGTTCCGCCTCGAATCTATAATGTTGTAGACGATGAGGAATTGCATGTTGTTATAGTGTTCAGAGTATAGCTCCATAGAATAAGTATATGTTGATTTGTGTTTCGTTAAAAGTTCGATGCCACAATGGAGAAGCCATAAAGTTCCAACAATGGTTATACAAACCATGTTGTCCATCATGTATTTCAGTGTGCAAAAGGCCATCCTGTATCATTGGCTTAACGTCAAGAGCTCACCATATTCCAGGTAAGTCCATAAATTACTTGCTGTAATTCCTCCTTCATAGTAAAATTCGGCGTCCAACGCCACTACAAAGGGCAGTTAGAACGCTTTTCTCCTTGTAAGCACACGCAAGTTTGATCACTACTTCACACAAGTGTGTATTCCTCATTTGACACACGCTAAATATATGATATCTGGGCAGTTTTTCTTGAAGTTCCTTTTCATTTCGCATATGGTAAACACCCTTTTCACGTAATTTTCTTACATGTGTTTGTATTAGTGAATAAAATTTTATATGACTTAAGCAAAGAAAATAAAACATGACATAAATTTACTTCTTATAATTACACATAAATGTCACTTTAATATTAGCTGACTTGTGAGGTCTAATACATTTTACTTATATACTAGTTTATACATGAATTTATCACATCATTTTCGATGTTTGTATAACAATATTGAAAAGCATGTGAATAAATTTAAGTCGTTTTCGCCTTCAAAAATTCATAAGGCAACATTTTCGTGACAAGTTACTTCATATTAAATCTCATCATTAATATATCATTTATGTTTACAACTCCCATGAGGAGCTAGTGCTCTCTTTAACATTTAACCTCATGATTTAATCTTTGTTTACATGAATAATTTGCAAAACGTGTTACATGTTGGGCTGAAAAAACAATATACATATATGCAATCTGATGATATGCATGAACTACTACCATCATTTGATGTAACTCAAGCCTTTGTAATTCTAGATTGCTAACGAAAGGAACAGAGAGCCAACTTATGCATTTTCAGCACAGGAAATCATAACTACACTTAGCCATGCCTCTCTCAAATCTACCAGGTAGTGGTCTACGAATCTACAGAGAGATATGGCAAGGAAGGGAAAGAAGCATTTATCATCTCCCACCGAAATACATCGGTTACACAACACACAATAATTTAGTAAATTGTATGTGAACGCTTCTTTGTGTTTTACGACAAACTACTCATTGTTTGAAGCCCTATAGATAAAATTCTAACAACATTGTGTAATACAAGTTTATTAATTTGCTTAAAAGTACCTGTAATGATTGTACTTTAGTGTACTTAATTTATACTTTTCACTGCACAATACAGTTCCTGTGTACGATAATATGTTTATACGCAAATACTTTGCTATGAAAGTTGTGTCAAAAGAAGTGTTTGTGGAAGGACATTCAGGTAAGTCATGATCATGTGTAATTGTGTCTTGAACACTTGTATTCAGCGTTCATATCTGTTACTTACATTCTTCAATGTACGGCCCAACCCCCATTTCTTTCATGTCCTCTTGCAGAACTGGCCCTAGACTTCATTTCACAATGTTTTATGTAGCATAACTTCGTTACAACCACAAAACATTCACAGTATCACATTCATGCACATATTTATGTGTAAATAATTACCTATATTGTGATGTAGCCTGTTTCTTTTCATGCCAGCTATCTAAATTCTCTTTCTTCTCATTACTGGGATGTGTCCTTGCATCATTCCCTGTAAAAAAACCTAACATTGACTTATAAATCAAGTACATAGTTGCTCCAAGGCCAATCAATGTATGATTCACAATTTTTACGTATATATTTCCATCCAGCACACAATTTTTAAATTTTCTCACTGATTCTCAGAATTCAGTCCTTTTTTGTGGGAGCACAAATATTAACAGTATGTAACGTACAGAAAGTTCTGGTTGAGAGTTACAAATTATTCAGGAATAAAGAGTATAACTCAGGAAAAGGCAGAAGTGCTGTGTCATCGATAGGCACACAGACAAAATGTATAAGATTCGCTAGCTTTTGGAATAAACTTCCATTTTCAATCTTGTAGGAATAACATGTACACAAACATACACACACACACACTCAGTCGATCTCCAGCTTTTTCCTTGCCCACAGTGAGTGTACTGGGGTGAGGTGAGGGTGTGAGGTGGGGTGGGCGTGGGATAGAGAGAGGCAGGAGGAGAGAAGTGGTTGGAGGGAAGCTTCTAGCAGCTAATAGCCTAACCATTAAAATCTCTATTTCTTGATTCCACCCCTCCTTCTACTATGACCTTCATCTTTTCAGATTCCCCCAGTCTCTTTCCTGAGAAACCTGGTTCCACAAAAATACATTTCCATGGCACCCGAACCACCTCCACTCTCTCTGCAAAATACTGTTACTATGCAATCCCCACTGGCTACACTTCACCACCCACACTGAAATCCTGACACTCCAACACCTAGAAGAACCTTCCAAACAGCACCACTATAAGCTATCCAGCCTGCTGACATCCTATTCTCGCCTTGGGGCACCACTATCCAACCCCCAATCCTATCCACAGTGGAACTAACCCCCATAACACCCAGGCCCTGCCTAGCTGATCTTTTCAACCTACCACGTCCTCCAAAGTCCCCTACCAACACTCAGAAGAAGGTCCCACAATGAGCCCTCTACCCACATAAAACCATGTTGGACTTGTGAAAGACCTGTTCTCTTCTCAAGCTCCCTACAGTTGAAACACTTCTTGGCATCAACCCCTCTAATCAAAGACAATCCAATCCCAACATCGAACCCTGCCTGTCCCAATTCATACCACCATCCAACCATGACCCTACCACACTCCCACCTAACCATCCCTTAGACACCTTCCATGAATTTCGAACTTCCAACCTGGCCTCACCATCCTTCCCCAGGTCCCTCCCTAAGAACAACAACCTTTCAACAATAGGAAGGACTGTCCTATGCAACCTAGAGAAAAGGATCCTGAAGTGATTATCCTCCCAGCAGACAAATGTTCCACCATTGTTGTGATGAACTGGAGTGACTATCTGGCAGAGGGCCCCCACCAGTTGTCTGACACCTCGACCTAGAAGCTCTGCCAAAGTGACCCCATCCCATTAGTCCAACACAACCTGCAACCCCTGCTGAAATCCTTAGGCGCTTCTCAGAAACTTTCCACTGAATGCATCTCTCTATGCACCCCAACGAGAGCCTGCACACCCACCTTCTACATGCCCCCAAAATCTACAAACCTAACTATCCTGGGCACCCCATTGTGGGTGACTACTGTGCCTCACTGAAAGAATCTCGTCACTTGTTGATCAACATCTTCAAACAATTGTCCAAAACCAAGCATCCCACATGAAAGATACCATCCACTTCCTACATCAGTTCTCCACCATCCCCACATCCTTACCTCCCAGTCTCTACTTGTAGTTGATGATGCAACCTAACTAATTTACCCTTGAAGGGAAGGTGAACAAAAATATTCGTGGCATAGCCATGGGCACCCATATGGCACCTGCCTGTGCCAACCTCTTCATGGTCCACCTAGAGCAAACACTCCTAGCTTCCCAAAAACCCAAACCCCTAGTGCAGTTCAGGCTTATCCAGGACACCTTATCCTGATTCTTTCACAACCTCAACACCTTTTCTCTCACTCACTTCACCTGGTCCTTGCCCACCCATCATGCCACCTTCCCAGTTGTTAGTCTCATTCTTTCAGATGTGTCCATCCACACCCCAGTCCACATCAAACCCACCAATCACCAGGTACCTGCACTTTGACTACTGCCTCACTTTCCACACCAAAAAGTCCCTCCTTTACTGCCTTTCACTCATGGTAGAGGCATCTGCAAAGATAAGAACTCCTTCTCTCAGTAATCTGAAGGCCTCACAAAGGCCTTCACATATATGCAATACCCTCCAGATCTAATTTTCAAACGTGTCTCCCTTGGAATATCCTGACACACACCTGACTCTCACATTCATTCCAAGTAGTGACCCCCAAAAGGCGCTCCCTTTATCACCCAATACCACCAATGACTAGAAAGACTGAACCACATCATTTTTCAGGTTTTAATTATCTATCATCATGCCCTAAAATGATGTAAATCCTACTCCTCCCAGAGTGGTGTTCCACCATCTACCCAACCTCCACTACATCCTAGTCCGTGCCTATATCACTCTGTACCCCAATCCCCTGTCACAGGTCCATCCTCCCATGGAAGACCTAGATGCATGACCTGACCAATACACCCACCCAGCACCTCTTACCCCAGTCCTGTCACACGCTTATTCTACCCCATCAGGGGCCAGGCCACCTGTGAAAGTAGCCATATCATGTACCACCTCTGCTGCAACCATGTACAGAACTTTACATTTGTATGACAATGAATCAGCTGTCAACTACAATGAATGACCACCGCCAAACTGTTGCCAAAACCAATGTGCACCACCCAATGCCACAACATGTAGTGGAGCACAGCTTCCAAGATTTCCGTAGCTGCTTCACAACCTGCGCCATTTGGATCCTCCCAACCACCACTAGCTTTTCTGAGCTACACAGATGGGAGCACATCATTTGCTCCCATAACCTTCCTGCCCTGAATGTAGCTCATTACCTCTCCTGCCCCACCCAACAGTGTGTGTGTGTGTGTGTGTGTGTGTGTGTGTGTGTGTGTGTGTGTGTGCGTGTGTGTGTGTGCATGTGTGTGTATGCACACCATCCCCTATTGCAGTACCTCGATCCAATTTGTGTCCCCACATCAGCTAGTTGTGTGCTGTTGTCTCATGCCCTAGTCTATGAAATTACATGTCCATCCGCCTGTCGCCTGCACCCCTAACTAGACCACAGACAGCTCCCCACTCACCCATGAGCGGCTAGACGCTTATCCAAACACCCTCCCTCCCTCTGCCTCTCTCCACCCCTCACGCCACCCTACCCCACTCCCCCACCTCACTCCAGCATACTCACTGTGGCCAGGAGAGAGCTAGAAGTTGACCGATCACAATGTAGGAAGACAGGCATGTACATGTGATTGAGGGTGTGTGTATGTGTGTGTGTGTGTGTGTGTGTGTGTGTGTGTGTGTGTGTGTGTGTGTGTGTGAGTGTGTGTGTGTGCTAGTGTGCATGTTTTTCCTACAAGATTGAAAAAGGGAGTGTATTCCGAAAGCTAGCGAATATATGTACCTTTTGTTTGTGTGCCTATTGATGACAAACGCTTCTGCCTTTTGATGAGTTGTCTCCTTTATTGGACTGATGGCCTTTGTAGTCTGGTCCCTTCAACCTCCACAAATCAACCAACCTCTCCTTTATTGCTGAATAATCAGCATGTCTATCACTTTGACTTACCTTTTTACTTGTATTCCATATTCATACAATGAGTACACCTGAAACTAATAGGTATCTTCCTAGACGAGGCTCAATGTCAAGAGTGTAGCAAGATGGCGTCGAGTGAACATTTTTCGTATTGCGGTGTCTCAGTTTCTTTAAAAATTGATAGTGACGTTTGTAAAATCAGTACAAAATATCAAGAACTTCTGAGGAAATATTAAGAGCCAGAAACTAAATATAAAGCAGTGGATCGGAATTATCGACTAACTCAAGACAACGCTGTTGTTAATAGTTATTCGGCGCAGAAAATGTGGCGTGTGCCGAAAAAAACAAACAAGCAAGAACTACATGTAAGTACAGGCTCAGTGATACCATTATCAAACAAATTCTCAGCACTAGTAGCGGATTCCGGTAACACAACAGACATAAACGAACCAGAAAGTAATCGCAAAACTGCCCCTAAAGAACCAAAAAAGAACTTGCCAAGATTAAGATGCACCAAAGGGCTCCTTCTGTATGCCGACAGTCATGGAGCAGATCTATTTAAACGTTTTCGCGAAAGTAAGCCTTCAAAGCATTCAGTTTTTCCGAAAATCAAGCCTGGTCCAATGTTAAATGCAGTGGTGCAGAAAATTACACCAGAAACAAGTCAATTGAACAAAGACGCTCACGTTGTGATTATTGGCGGTGGCAGCGACGTATACAAAAACGAAAGCAAGACAGCCCTGCGATGCTTCCATAACATATTACCAAAACTATTTCAAACGAACATTGTCATCACAAACGTGCGAGTGCGACATGATTTACCACTGTGGTCGTGTGTAAACAAGGAGATTCGACACTACAATTCTAAGCTAAAGAAACTGTGTGATAAATTTAGCCACGTACATTTGGTAGACTTAAATAAGATGAATCGTGGTGAACATACAAAATACGGATTCCACTTAAATAGGAAACGGAAGGCCAAGCTAGTTTCCCACATAAGCAAACTGTGCGAGAAAGACAGTGTGGAGAAAGCTCCAATTGCTCTGGGCTACAACCACGAGGTTTTTTTTTAGAATAAAGGACGATAATAATAGTTTTCAGGGATGTATTTCGGGTATTACTGAGTCCCGTTCGCGTAAAGAAAACGCAGGCTGTGAAATAAGTGATCAGTCATTGCAGGTCAGTTCTAAAAAACCAGTGTATGCCAAATTTTGTAAAAGTTGTAACTCAAACAATTTTGATTCGTGCAAGATGGTAAATGAACAAGAAGGGATAACACCTTTAAAGTTAATGCACTTTAATGTACAATATCTCAGAAACAAACTAGACATTCTACAAATATTCATAGAGGAACACTTGCCACACGTACTAGTAATAACGGAACATGGGCTAAAATGCAGTGAAATAATATATTATAGATTAGAACGTTACATACTAGCAAATATTTATTGTACGCAAAACCATGAAGGTGGTGGTGTGGCAGTTTATGTTAATAAGGATACAGAAACTAAAAAATTTCCTTTCTTGAACACCACACCAAAGAAGAATCAATTGAAATGACAGATATTGTACTCCACAGTAATGATCTTAAGTTAACAAAGCATAAAGTGATTGGAGTATATAGCCCATCAAATGCTGATGTAATGTTTTTTATGGATAAAGTTTGTAGTGTTATTGGTCAGGCCGGTTTTAAAGACCTTACTATATTAGGTGACTTTAATACAGATGCAAACTCAAATAGTATAGTAAACTTGAAACTCAGTGATGTACTGACCTTATACAATCCTGTAAATATAGTGAACTCTGACACCAGAGTGACAGACACATGTTCCACTAGAATAGATTATGCTATAATCAACAAAGATGTTGTAGATAAGGTAAATTACAGTAACTTAGATTCTCTTTTTTCTGACCACATCTGTCAGATGATAGAATACAACAATTCAGTTGTGCCTAAAATAACAAAAAATTGTGCTACAGAAACGAATGCTGAATACCTCAAATATTAATGCTCTGAAAGACAAACTAGCGAATGAGAAATGGGATTCTGTGTAAGAGGTAAAAGGGTCGGATGAGAAATGGAATGAATTCTACTCAACCTCACTGCATCATTATGAATATAGTTGTCCAGTCAGAGAAATCCAGAATTAGTTAAACACTGTCAAAATGGAAGTAATCCTAGACTAAAACTCCCAACAAACCTGATTATGCTCAGGCAGCAAGTACATGACCTAAACCAGCTTTATAAAGCTACTACTATGCAGGTTTTCATGGAAAAATACAATAGGGCTAATCAAATTTTTAAAACTGAAATTGTTAACCTAGGGAAGCAGATTAACAGCAAAACAATAGAACAGTCTGACAACATAAGCAAAGCATCTTGGAAACTGATTGGCAAATACCGAAAAGGTCCCAACAAGATGAACATGGAACCACTCAGCATAAGACATGATGGTAACATTATAAAAGACCCAGATACTATATTTAATATTTTTAATAACTACTACATTTCTGGTGATCAGTCAACCCATATTATAGATTCACAGGTAGAGACCCAATGCCATCCCACCCAATGTACCGAATTTGAATTTGTGGAAGTGAATGAGCAGGAGGTTCGCAGGGTAATATACATGCTAAAGAAAAAATTTTTTTCTGGATGGGATCGTGTATCCAGTGCTATTACTAAAGCGTGCTTAAAAGAAATCTCTAAACATTTTACTCACCAGATTAATTGCAGCATTAGAGAAAACATGTATCCAGCGGTTCTAAAAATGAGTGTAGTGAAAACAGTGTATAAAAAGGGAAGGAAGGAAGATGTCTCCAACTATAGGCCAATATCATTAATTCCCACTTTTAGAAAGATATTCGAAAGCATTATCCTTTCTCTGCTAAGTGCCTTTTTCACAAAACATAAACTGCTTGTAGATTCACAGCATGGCTTCAGAAAAGAGCTAAGTAGAACCACAGCAGTTACACAGTTCACCAATGAAGTTTACTGTCTGTTGGACCAGAAGATGCAGACTGCAGGTATATTTTTGGACCTGACAAGAGCATTTGATACGGTAAACCATAGGGTACTTCTTAAAAAGCTAAAATCTTATACTATTGGGTATCAGGCCATGAATCTTCTAACCAAATACCTGCTCAATCGTAAGCAAAGCACTAAACTGTCATACAAACTAGATAATAAAATCATGAACTCCCAGTCCACCAGTGAACCTGTATTACAAGGTGTACCACAGGGCTCAATCCTTGGACCCTTTCTCTTCCTTATTATATTAACGACATCGCACAACCCATTAGCTCCCATATTGTAAGCTATGCAGATGACATGTCAATTTTATTCTATGGGAGTGAATCCAATGAGCTAGAATCTCTTGCTACTATTGGTGTAACAGAAGTAACAAAATACTTCAATGATCAGGGACTCACGGTGAATGTCACCAAATCTCAACTACAGACATTTAAAACAGGCAGTTCTCACCACAACAATATGAATAGTGTGTGTAATACCTCTGCAACAGAAAATGGTAACTGTAAATTCCTGGGTGTGTACGTTGATGAAAATTTGCGGTGGACATACCACATTAATTTCGTATGCGGAAAAGGCAGTAGTGCCATATATCTCCTCAGTCAGCTTGCAAAGATAGTTCCTAGCCAAGCACTGAAATTAGTATATTGTGGAACACTTTACCCCTTTCTCAATTACGGAATTGAACTGTGGGGCTGTGCATCTGATGTACATTTAAAAAGTGTACTACTACTTCAGAAAAGAGCAATAAGACATATACATGGGATGGGACATAGAGATTCATGTCGTGAAGTGTTTGTGCAGCACAAATATCTGGCAATATATTCTCTGTATATCTTCAAAATAGTTGTATTTTTTATAAGTCAACCAACAGAAGCTATCAAGGACAGTGATGTACATGATCACAACACTAGAACAAAGTGTAACTATTCCCATAACAGAACAATGTTAAAAATGACTGATAGAAGTTCCTATATCTGTGGTTGATTTGATATAACAAGCTACCAAACTCTCTAAGAATGTACACGGGAAACGTTTTTAAAACAAAATTAAAATCTTTTCTAATAGAAAAATGTTTATTTTCTTTCAACGAATTTTAGGATAGTGATCGTAACATGAGGCACTAGCATATCAGTTGTAATGTGATAAATGTAAAAAATAGACATAAGAAGCAACAGCTACAGAATATAGTGTATTTTATAATTGTAACTATAACAATAGTATTAAGTCTGACGTTTGCAAAAGCCATCATTATGATGGCTCCATGCAAAGAAAATGTAAATAAATAAATAAATGATCTCCTCTCATAGCTTACACAGAGTGCGAGCATATCTCTGGAATATTCATTCTTTTGGGGTATATAGTGATTTCATCTACTTTAGTGCTTAGTTTATTTTGTATATAGCTGTACCATAGATTTTTGTGTATACATTGTAAACAGTAACCCAGCTTGCAGATACATCCTGTTGTTAGTTCATTTTGTTTCCTTCAATGTAAATATTTCCTTAGCTTATTTCTCTATTCTTACATTAGTTTTATTCTTGTAATGTCGACATTGGTATTTATTTTAGTAAGCAATTTATGTTCATAATCTTTCTTGTATATTATGCTTGGTGTACAGGTATTAATGTTCACTGAGCACCTAGTGTGTTAAGCAGCTTATTGGACTTCTTTTGCCTTGGCTCATGCACTGAGGCCACTGTCCTGCAACGCAGATTTCCACTGCACTTGCACGTTGCTCCTTGTCGTAGTGCTACATCACTTGTTTCTCCCCACCAAATTCATCAATTTGCAGTTGGAAGGTGTATGTATATTAGTAGTGAATTAGCATCATGGCAGTTAAATTTAGCTTATTACTTATATCACAACATACATTTGTCAGTGATCAAAATCTTAAATAACTAATGACTTACCTTATTTCTATTTGCGCATATATAAATAACAAGAGAGAAACTTCCTGGCACGATTAAAACTGTGGGCCGGGCTGAGACTCTAACTCACGACCATTGCATTTCAGAGGCAAGTGCTGTACCGACTGAGCTACCCAAAAACGACACGCATCGCCTCCTCAAAGCTCTAATTCCTCCAGTATCTCGTCTCCTACCTTCCAAACTTCACAGAAGCCCTCCTGCGAACCTTGCAGAATTACCACTCCTGGAAAAAAGACATGGCTTAACCACATCCTGGGGGATGTTCCCAGAATCAAACTTTCACTCTGCAGCGGAGCGTGCACTGATATGAAACTTCCTGGCAGATTAAAACCGTGTGTCGGACCGGGACCCGAACTCGAGACTTCTGTGAAGTTTGGAAGGTGGGAGGTACCGCCGGCCGGAATTAGAGCTTTGAGGACAAGTCGCGAGTCATGCTTGCGTAGCTCATTCGGTACAGCAATTGCCTACAGAACGCAACGGCCCGAGTTTGCGTCTCGTTTTGGCACAGAATTTTAATCTACCAGGAAGACTCATATCAGCACACACTTCGCTGTAGAGTGAAAGTTTCGTTCTGGGTACGAGAGAAAGTTATAGCATACAAATCCCTTTTGATCCTTGTGTGGATAAAGGCGCTTGTCCCTTCCACTTAGAGGATAAGCTGGCCTACATGATCCTGGATGAGGGCCTTGTGTAATTACAAATGAGACCATGTATAAGAATTGCCATTTGCATTTAAGTTAACCATGTTTGGTAAACTTTGGTTGCATTCACAGCAATACTTCTTGTTCAATGCGGAATTGTACAGTGCGGCCCAATCTTTTGCCACAGACTTTTTTCTGTGCTCAGCCTTTTCCCCGAGATTAATCAAGGCTTGGCGTATTTTTTCTTAAAATGACGTATCTCAACATTATTTCAATTGGTGTAAAACATGTCGAAGTATGTGACAAGCTATTATTTATCTGCTGAAACAGCAAGCCGAACTCGATCCATTAAGTATGTTTCTGTGGTGTGTAGCAACGTATAAATCTATTAAATTCCTTAAACACCCTTCCTATGGGGCTTGCTTTGGGGTGGAATTGTGATACCAGTATGTGTTTATTTTATTTGTGGTTGCGAATTCCTTCCATCTGTTAGCTTTGAAGTACGATGCATTAACAGTTAACAGTATCTGCAGCTTCCCTGCTCTTGGGCGCTACTCGTCTGTAATTCTTCTAATAATAGAACTGGGGATCACTGATGTCACTGCATACAACTTAACAACCTGGAAAAAAACATCAAATAAGACAGCCGCATACTTTACACCCCCTTTTGCTTTTGGATAAAGACTGGCAGCATCCAATGATGCTAATTCTAAAGATTTTACAGGAACTACTAGATGCAGTTGAATTAATTTTGATTGATTGGAGTGTTTGGTCTTCTGACAAGTAATGCAGTTACGAATTACTTGGAAGATTTGGTGCTGCATGTTGAGCAAGTAGTAGAACGTGTTTATCTTATCAGCACATTTAGAAACACCATAGTGACTGTATATATTGTGAGTGTAAAGAATGAATTCATCTACAAACTTATCAGGTAAACATAAGCTCCACTGTTCTTTGTTAGGTGTACGTCGGTAAAACGGTACTCCTTTATAAAAATTATAAATTTTTTAAAGTTATTCCTCCTTTGCATAGTTTGAGTCTTATCTTTTTCCAGCAGTTGCTTCAGACTATTTTTTTGTTTTGCATAAGTAAGTTGTGGATTTCAGAATCCTGTTTGATGAGCTCTAAAATTTCAGTTAAACTTAGGGGTAGCCTTGTAAAGGCGTCAGCAATTATGTTTTACTTACCTTCAATGTACAACAAATCGAAACTGTATCCCTGCTAGTAAAGACACCCTCTGACTAATCTTCTGTGGAACAGTTTGCATGTCAAGAGAAAAGAAAGTGCTTGGTGGTCACAGTAGACTTTGGTGTATTTTTCCTACAAATAATTTTCGAATTTTTTAAAAGCACAAAATATAGATAAACTCCGAGCTTTGACACTGAATCTGATCGTTCACATTCAGTAAGAGTTCTTCTTGCAGAACTAATTATCTTAGATGTTCATTGTTAATTTATCTTGGTGATTTGGAATAGGCATGCCCCAAGAGCCTGCGTAGATGCATCAGTATTTAAACAAAACTCTTGTGACCTGTCTGGGTGATGCAATATGTTTGCATTGAGTAGAGATTCCTTTATGTTTTCAAAGTCGGTTTGGCACTGATTGGTCCATATCCATGGATTATTCTTCGATAACAGGTTTAACAGGGCATCTCTGTCCAGCAGCTGGTTAAGAATAAATTTTATAAAGAAACGCGCCAAGCCCAGACAAACTTTGAGTTGTTTTTTTGTTCCGAGGTAGGGGAAAATGTCTGATTGCATCTAGTTTTCTCGGATCTGGCAAGGTATCTTGTAGTGGTATGATGTGTCCTATGAATTTGACCTTTCCTTCCCAAATTCAGACTTCTTTAAGTATGATGTAAAGCCATACTCTGAGAATCGATATAGCACTTGCTCCAAAAGGCGCATATGCTCTTCTTATTGTAAGGGGTCATCTTGAATGTGCAGCCCGATTTTGTAATATAATTCATAAACTATGACTTGAAACAGTTGTCATATGTAGAAGAGATGGTATCTTTGACACCATTGAACCAAAGATGTTGCCTGAGTGACAGAATCGATTGTAAGCAGCAATGTACAGAGTGCAGTAGCAGTTGCTGTTGCACTCTGTTATAGGTAGAGTGTAAGACTTAAGGCTAGTGGCTAGCTGTGAGATCTTAGTTGTTGGTCCATACACACAGCATAATATGTTTTTATAAAATGAAGTGATTAACAATACTGTTTGTGCTCACATGGAGCCAGTAAACGTCAGGTCCATTGTCCATGGCAATTATGTAAAGGTAATGATTTTATACTGCTGCTTAAAGGGAAAGCGACTGCAGCAAATTTGTAAGGTAATGAAATTTTGTATATTTAGTTATAAGTATGCAGCAACATTATATGTGGATTTAGCTGAATTTTATAATATTGACCCTTGACTTTAGGAACCAAGTATTTTCCATCAGTTTTAATGTATAGGTTGGCAAGGTGTAACAAGCCCAGGAGTACGAATGGGTGGTGTACTTTAAACTGACTTCTCGTTTCGAGACCGTTGCTTTTCTTGACCGTGCGCCCTGTCCACACCACGTACCTGGTGATCCTGCAGCGGTCGTACTGTTCTGTTCCACACTGCTGCTTGCTTGCCTGAAATTATTTATCGAAATATGCAAGCGAATAAGGGGAGCCACTCAACGTTAAAACACAACACTGTTCGATGTCTGGTATGAACAACTATGTTCTGAGACGATTAAAGGAAAATCGCAGGTTGCACTATTTACATTCTCATTCAGAAGTGTTATTCCAATTAATAGATGATTAGCAGCCCACAAAATGTCATTTAGACGAGCGTACGCGTAACCGACACGACACGGGTGATTGTTGATGATGCGGAAGCCGAATGATCGAACGAAAGTTCTTACGCTCGTCACACACACAGATACCTGGTAGTAGTCCTCCTTGTCACTAGTAATGATATAACACTGTTCGTAAAGTTAATTTCTCAGTTCTCACTTGTACGAGCGTGCGCGTAACCGTCGCGGCGCGGCTGATTGTTGATAATGCGAAAACGCGATGATCGAACACACGTCCTCACGCTCGCTACAGGACACTGGCATTTGACTGCACCCTATCATGGTAACTAAATTTTTACTGATTCACATCAGTTCATTCTGGGAGACCGAACACGGCGCGGATGATCGATGCTGTGCGACACGCAACGAGAGGATACATAAATATGTTATCGACGGCACTGCTCATTTTTTCATTACTTCTAGACCCACTTTCCTCTGAATCACTTCCGTATTTCATCATTTTGTTGTAGCAGCACTTGTAGCAACACTTCAACCTGAATACTAAAAAAAGCCTCTCACATACAGAGCTACACACTACACAACATAACAGTACCATGTCCCGCGCTCGACTCTCTACAGACGCGGCTGCCCGCAAAGATACTCCACAATTAAGCCAGCGATATGACAATACGCTTACAAAGGTATATCCGATTTGTAATATTTTGTGTGTTTTGTAATCCTGATACAGGGAAGTTAAGTTTTGGAATCTATTTTGTCAAACGTTGTCAGACTTTTTCTCGTGTAACAATCCAAATGTTTCTAACTATGACAGTAAGTGCGAATTGCAGAACGGTTGAGAAGTTCACTGATTTTGAATGGAATGTAAAATGTTTCATATCAGATTTTTTGAAGTTAAAACTTTATTATGAATGCAATTTTCAAACTGAAGCATTTGGTCTTAGTATATCCCCTTATCAGTACCTCATCCTCTTCCATGCTGTGTTTATTTAAATCCAATGAATATTTTACTAAAAGAAATCATTTTTTTAATCAGAGGCAGAAAAATATAAATATGCCAGAATCAGAAAAGTATTAATGTTTCTAACAGTTTCAATGTGGTAGCATTGCACAGTGCTGAACCAATATCCAGTATTTTCAACAAACATTTGCAAGGTTTTTCATGTATCAGCCAATCTACTGATATTATTTGTATGAAGCTATTTTATGGCTGGCATTGCACTTTGCTGTGCCAAGATTGAATATGTCCTATGCCTACTGTGGAGAGATCAGAATACCAAGAGTACATTTGTTGCGACTCTAGAGCAAACGAAAATTTATTTCATTGTTTATTTGCACAGGAAATTTTGTCAATTTATTGTCAGGGCATAGAACTTGGCGCTCAAGAGTCTAGATAATTTCAGAGGGATTGATTTCATTATGGGCACTGTGTATTGGTTTTCCAAAGTAAGTTGTTTAATTTTTTGGATTACAGTAAAACTTGAAAGATGGCAGTACCTTCCAGGCAGGCCACTGCCAAGGTAGTACCCATCAGGCACCTCCCCTGTTATTTTATTTTGGTGATTATCATTCAATTTAATTCGCCTTTGGTGTATCTAAATTTTCCCTGATTGATATTAATCTGATGATTATTAGGGTTAGGGTAAAACACTACTTGCATGACTTGAGTAGCAGTAGTAAAATTAAACTCGGCTATGGAGACAGATTTGTGGACGCTGGAGGTAACCTGTGCATTAGGGGCAGCTTTAGAACTTTCCCTGAGCAGCAACCGAGTTCTCGGATTCAGCGAAGTGGGCCATGGGCCTAGCAAGGCAGTGGTTGTGGGTGGCCATTCTGGCGGCCGGCCTCGTTCCACTAGCGGCCGAACAAGAGGGTGGGAACGCCGTGGCTTAATTTGAAATGACATTTCTTTAGAAACTGCCGCCTCTGGGCGTCCTGGCGCCAGCCTAACCGCTTTATTAGCGAGTGGACGTGGTGTGGGAGTCTTGTCTCCTTATCTCATTATGCCCGGCGGGGTCAGGGATTTTCTCTGCCTCGTTATGACTGGGTGTTGTGTGATGTCCTTAGGTTAGTTCGGTTTAAGTAGTTCTAAGTTCTAGGGGACTGATGACCATAGATGTTAAGTCCCATAGTGCTCAGAGCCAATTGAACCATTTGAGCCTTATCTCGTGTGCGGGTCCAGGAAAAGCGTATTCGGGCTGGCGCCTGACTAATGTGTTTATTACAAGAACAGTGTACCTTATGAGACAGGATAACGAATTTCTCCGGAAGTCGCGTTTCTTAGATGCCGCCGCGCCCCTCCAAAACGGCACCCATTACATCGTGTTATGGACGAGACGGAGCTAGTTTTCACAAGGAAGCTTCCTTCATCTTGTGAAATGCGCCAGGGGTTTGGCTGCAGACACTGTGTGCTGATTTTTTTTTTTTTTTGAGAACAGAATGTGTACTGCAATACAGTGGTTGGTTGACAGGTCTCCTTGACAGAAAACATGATTGGCGGGGTAACCATTGTTGGTAAATGATAGTTTTATTCGAGAACATTGGGGGGAACGGCTGTTTTCGGAAGGTTTTGAGCAAAAGGGAGAGGCGGTGACTTGGTTCTCGAGTGTCATGGAGTACAGTTTGTTGTAAAGACATCGCGGACGTGAGACAATCAGCAGCAGATGTGGCATCATCTCCCACAGTATGACACTTCAGCTGTGCCCACTCGCAGATGACAGCATCTCGTCTTTGACTGGTTATATTGGTAACGTTGCGAAGCTTTGGCATATTCAGAAGCCTATCAATCACTTTCACGACCATCTTTTTTCATAGCAGCTTTTTACTTGCAGTAGTCACTCCCAGTGTCCATTGCTTGCTTAATTATATTTTGATGTTAGAGACCATTCAGTGGAATGATACTGCAGAGTGTGCTTGCCTAGATTGGCATCCTTCCACCCACAATAGCTAGTTTCATTTCATAAATTCCAGTTAGGATCCCCAAGCTATTGCCAGCCAACCTGAATTCATGTTAATGAAATGTTACACAGTTGAAGTTTCTGTTTATATGTTTGTTCTGTCTTGACACCGATATTAGTTAATAAATCTCTTTGTGTTACCATAGGTCTTGTTATTAACTTCTCAATGATACCCATTCTCATTACCTATGTTGTCATTTATGTTGCGGGTTTGAAGAAATTAATTTTATATGACGTTAGCCAACTCAGGGATGATCCTCACTGGGGCCACTAGTCACATATGCTTGCGCCATTGATATACGTGGCACCTCTTGGGTGTGATGGATATGACTTTTTAGTCGTTTGGCAGATGGAGAACTACCGCTACCACAGGCTAGCTTCCAAATTGATTAAGCACACCATTTGCTCAACAACACATCGTACAGTAAATTTTCGTAACACGAACATCCGCATTTCAAATTCATTGGCAAACAAACACACAAAATATTTTGAAGAATGTTATACATACACTATGTGATCAAAAGTATCCGCGCACCCCCAAAAACATACGTTTTTCATATTAGGTGCATTTTGCTGCCACCTACTCCCAGGTACTTCACATCAGCGACCTACGTAGTCATTAGACATCGTGAGAGAGCAGAATGGGATGCTCTGCAGAGCTCACAGACTGCAAACGTGGTCAGGTGATTGAGTGTCACCTGTGTCATACGTCTATATGCGAGATTTCCACTCTCCTAAACACCCCTAGGTCCACTTTTTCCGATGTGATAGTGAAGTGGAAACGTGAAGGGACACGTACAGCACAAAAGTGTACAGGCCTACCTCGTCTGTTGACTGACAGAGACTGCCGACAGTTGAAGAGGGGCCGGCCGCGGTGGTCTCGCGGTTAAGGCGCTCAGTCCGGAACCGCGCGACTGCTACGGTCGCAGGTTCGAATCCTGCCTCGGGCATGGATGTGTGTGATGTCCTTAGGTTAGTTAGGTTTAAGTAGTTCTAAGTTCTAGGGCACTGATGACCACAGAAGTTAAGTCCCATAGTGCTCAGAGCCATTTGAACCCATTTAGTTGAAGAGGGTCGTAATGTGTAACAGGCAGACATCTATCCAGACCAACACATAGGAATTCCAAACTGCATCAGGATCTACTGACAGTTAGGTGGTAGGTGAGAAAACTTGGATTTCTTGGTCGAGCAGCTGCTCATAATCCACACATCACGCCAGTAAATGCGAAACGACGCCTCGCTTGGTGTAAGGAGCGTAAGCATTGGACGATTGAACAATGGAAAAACATTGTGTGGAGCGACGAATCACGGTACACAATGTGGCGATCAGATGGCAGGGTGTGGATATGGCGAATGCATGGTGAACATCATCTGCCAGCGTGTGTAGTGCCAACAGTAAAATTCGGAGATGGTGGTGTTATGGTATGGTCGTGTTTTTCATGGAGGGGGCTTGCACCCCTTGTTGTTTTGCATGGCACTGTCACAGCACAGGCCTACATTGATATTTTAAGCATCTTCTTGCTTCCCGTTGTTGAAGAGCAATTCGGTGATGGCGATTGCATCTTTCATCACGATAGAGCACCTGTTCATAATGCACGGCCTGTGGCCGAGTGTTTACACGACAATAACATCCCTGTACTGGACTGGCCCGCTCAGAGTCCTGAACGGAATCCTATAGAATACCTTTGAGATGTTTTGGAAAGCCGACTTCGTGCGAGGCCTCACCGACTGACATCGATACCTCTCCTCAGTTCAGCACTCCATGAAGAATGGGCTACCATTCCCCAAGAAACCTTCCAGCACCTGACTGAACGTATGCCTGCGAGAGTGAAAATTGTCAAGTCTAAGGGTGGGCCAACACCATATTCAATTCCAGCATTACCGATGGAGGTCGCCACGAACTTGTAAGTCATTTTCAGCCAGGTATCCGGATGCTTTTGATCACGTAGTATGTATATAGAATGTTACACCACGTAGGAGTTCTTATCATCAATTATTCG